>NC_140202.1:20874831-21063748 GCF_965226575.1 Pagrus pagrus | reverse complement strand
CAGACCACAGTGACAGTCTCAGTGTCACCAGGATCAATGGGGTAATCTCAAACTCCTTCAGTGTTAGTCACAGTTTGTTCTGGAGTCACATTCTTTCTCTTTGCATCCAGCATCTGATTTACATTTCTTTTTACACATGTTCCATTTACCGACACCAAATATGTTACCGGACCCAAAACATCAGCTATTACACCATCCAACCACTTCTCCCCTCCCCTGTAGTTCTTTACAAGCACTCATAGGCTCCCGCCAGTGTCAAGTCTTTAGTATGGGCGGCATTCAGCATGTGGTCGCGGAGCTCTGCACTTTTAAACCCCGCACACAAATAAGCTCCGCCAACTTGTGCTCGGACTGTTTAAATGGCGCACACAAGTCCATCAGCAAAGTACGATTCTTTTTGCCCACAACTGTCAGGAACACGGCTTTTAACTTATCATCCCCATCACTTCTGCCCTGAGACCAGGAGGGATTCACCTGCCTTCGTTGGGAAACAATGGTCTCTGCCCTGAGACCAGAAGAGACTAAACAGCCATGAGGAAAATCCTACAAAACAACTTCTGCCCTGAGACCAGGAGGGATTCACCTGCCCTCAGACAACTTCTGTCCTGAGACCAGGAGGGATTCACCTGCCCTCAGACAACTTGTGCCCTGAGACCAGGAGGGATTCACCTGCCCTCAGACGATTTCTGCCCTGAGACCAGAGGAGACAGTTGACTCCCTTTCGTCCAACTACGTTGCCTTAAAACAGAAAAATACAACTTCTGCCCTGGGACCAGGAGAGATTCACCTGCCCTCAGACGATTTCTGCCCTGAGACCAGGAGGGATTCACCTGCCCTCAGACAACTTCTGCCCTGAGACCAGAGGAGACAGTTGACTCCCTTTCGTCCAACTACGTTGCCTTAAAACAGAAAAATACAACTTCTGCCCTGAGACCAAGAGAGATTCACCTGCCCTCAGACAACTTCTGCCCTGAGACCAAGAGAGATTCACCTGCCCTCAGACAACTTGTGCCCTGAGACCAGGAGGGATTCACCTGTCCTCAGACAACTTCTGCCCTGAGACCAGAGGAGACAGTTGACTCCCTTTCGTCCAACTACGTTGCCTTAAAACAGAAAAATACAACTTCTGCCCTGAGACCAGGAGGGATTCACCTGCCCTCAGACAACTTCTGCCCTGAGACCAGGAGGGATTCACCTGCCCTCAGACGATTTCTGCCCTGAGACCAGGAGGGATTCACCTGCCCTCAGACAACTTCTGCCCTGAGACCAGAAGAGACAGTTGACTCCCTTTCGTCCAACTACGTTGCCTTAAAACAGAAAAATACAACTTCTGCCCTGAGACCAGGAGAGAGTCACCTGCCCTCAGACAAAGTTGTGGGAAACAATGGTCTCTGCCCTGGGACCAGATGAGACTAAACAGCCATGAGGAAAATCCTACAAAACAACTTCTGCCCTGAGACCAAAGGAGACAGTGGACTCCCTTTTGTCCAACTACGTTACCTTAAAACAGAAAAATACAACTTCTGCCCTGAGACCAGGAGGGATTCACCTGCTCTCAGACAACTTGTGCCCTGAGACCAGGAGGGATTCACCTGCCCTCAGACAACTTCTGCCCTGAGACCAGAGGAGACAGTTGACTCCCTTTCGTCCAACTACGTTGCCTTCAAACAGAAAAATACAACTTCTGTCCTGAGACCAGGAGAGATTCACCTGCCCTCAGACGATTTCTGCCCTGAGACCAGGAGGGATTCACCTGCCCTCAGACAACTTCTGCCCTGAGACCAGGAGGGATTCACCTGCCCTCAGACAACTTCTGCCCTGAGACTAAGAGAGATTCACCTGCCCTCAGACAACTTCTGCCCTGAGACCAAGAGAGATTCACCTGCCCTCAGACAACTTCTGCCCTGAGACCAAAGGCGACAGTGGACTCCCTTTTGTCCAACTACGTTACCTTAAAACAGAAAAATACAACTTCTGCCCTGAGACCAGGAGGGATTCACCTGCCCTCAGACGATTTCTGCCCTGAGACCAAGAGAGATTCACCTGCCCTCAGACAACTTCTGCCCTGAGACCAAGAGAGATTCACCTGCCCTCAGACAACTTGTGCCCTGAGACCAGAAGAGACAGTTGACTCCCATTTGTCCAACTACGTTACCTTAAAACAGAAAAATACAACTTCTGCCCTGAGACCAGGAGGAACTCACCTCCCCTCAGACGATTTCTGCCCTGAGACGATTTCTGCCCTGAGACAACTTCTGCCCTGAGACCAGGAGGGATTCACCTGCCCTCAGACAACTTGTGCCCTGAGACCAGGAGGAACTCACCTCCCCTCAGACGATTTCTGCCCTGAGACGATTTCTGCCCTGAGACAACTTCTGCCCTGAGACCAAGAGAGATTCACCTGCCCTCAGACAACTTCTGCCCTGAGACCAAGAGAGATTCACCTGCCCTCAGACAACTTGTGCCCTGAGACCAGGAGGGATTCACCTGCCCTCAGACAACTTCTGCCCTGAGACCAGAGGAGACAGTTGACTCCCTTTCGTCTAACTACGCTACCTTAAAACAGAAAAATACAACTTCTGCCCTGAGACCAGGAGGGATTCACCTGCCCTCAGACGATTTCTGCCCTGAGACCAAGAGAGATTCACCTGCCCTCAGACGATTTCTGCCCTGAGACAAGGAGGGATTCACCTGCCCTCAGACAGCTTCTGCCCTGAGACCAAGAGAGATTCACCTGCCCTCAGACAACTTCTGCCCTGAGACCAGGATGGATTCACCTGCCCTCAGACAACTTGTGCCCTGAGACCAGGATGGATTCACCTGCCCTCAGACGATTTCTGCCCTGAGACCAGGAGAGATTCACCTGCCCTCAGACAACTTCTGCCCTGAGACCAGGAGGGATTCACCTGCCCTCAGACAACTTCTGCCCTGAGACCAGAAGAGACAGTTGACTCCCTTTCGTCCAACTACGTTGCCTTAAAACAGAAAAATACAACTTCTGCCCTGAGACCAGGAGAGAGTCACCTGCCCTCAGACGATTTCTGCCCTGAGACCAGGAGGGATTCACCTGCCCTCAGACAACTTCTGCCCTGAGACCAGAGGAGACAGTTGACTCCCTTTCGTCTAACTACGCTACCTTAAAACAGAAAAATACAACTTCTGCCCTGAGACCAGGAGGGATTCACCTGCCCTCAGACGATTTCTGCCCTGAGACCAAGAGAGATTCACCTGCCCTCAGACGATTTCTGCCCTGAGACAAGGAGGGATTCACCTGCCCTCAGACAGCTTCTGCCCTGAGACCAAGAGAGATTCACCTGCCCTCAGACAACTTCTGCCCTGAGACCAGGATGGATTCACCTGCCCTCAGACAACTTGTGCCCTGAGACCAGGATGGACTACCTGCCCTCAGACGATTTCTGCCCTGAGACCAGGAGAGATTCACCTGCCCTCAGACAACTTCTGCCCTGAGACCAGGAGGGATTCACCTGCCCTCAGACAACTTCTGCCCTGAGACCAGAAGAGACAGTTGACTCCCTTTCGTCCAACTACGTTGCCTTAAAACAGAAAAATACAACTTCTGCCCTGAGACCAGGAGAGAGTCACCTGCCCTCAGACAAAGTTGTGGGAAACAATGGTCTCTGCCCTGCGACCAGATGAGACTAAACAGCCATGAGGAAAATCCTACAAAACAACTTCTGCCCTGAGACCAGAGGAGACAGTGGACTCCCTTTCGTCCAACCACGTTGCCTTAAAACAGAAAAATACAACTTCTGCCCTGAGACCAGGAGAGATTCACCTGCCCTCAGACAATTTCTGCCCTGAGACCAGAGGAGACAGTTGACTCCCTTTTCTCCAACTACGTTGCCCTGAGAACAGAAAAATACGACTTCCTCACCTGCCCTCATACACAATTCTGGGAAACAATGGTCTCTGCCCTGTGACCAGATGAGACTAAAAAGCAAGGGCATACATTTGGTCTCAGCTTTGGTAGGGACACTGACCTGATTTTCAGGCTTGACCATTACAGCAGGGAGAACGCATCCTGACAGCTTGTAATATCACTGTCAGATACTGTTCCCCCTCTGTTCAATAGGAAGGAGGCTCACACATCTTTCAAATTCATACTGCTGACTTCTTTCCCCACAACAGATAAGTCCTGTGATTTTCAGGTTGATATCATTAAATCTGACCATTACAGCAGGGGGAACTCATCTTCGGGCCATTTTGGACGGGAGCGGGACGAGGGGAAACAAATCTGGACGAGGAAACAGAGCTCGATACAACATCGGCAAACATTATAGAACTCAAAGTCGGTTAGCTTCAATACTAGCCCATGTTCACTACACTAACACCTTAATAACACTTTTCCATAGTAGAATGAGTGTTAATGTTTGGCTAGGAGGCTTGCATTGTGTGTGTGTGGGTAGTTAGCTAACTAACAACAGCCTAGCAGCTAGGCTACTACTTATGGTGAAGTAGCTTCGGATGTCTCTTCGGACGTCTCTTTCCCTGAGAACAGAAAAATAGGACTTCTGCCCTGAGACCAGGAGGGATTCACCTGCCCTCAGACAAAGTTGTGGGAAACAATGGCCTCAGCCCTGGGACCAGATGAGACTAAACAGCCATGAGGAAAAGCCAAATTTATGAATTAGACTACACTGCCCTAAATAGCCATTGTTTGTTTTTTTAATACGAGTACAGTAAAGCTTCATGCAATGTACACTGACAGACAAGCTTTCTAGCTCACCTGATTAGCTTGACTAGCGAGCCAGCTTAGCTAGTGCTTATGGTTAACATGTATTGGCAGACATAATGTTGATAGCACTAGCTCATTAATACTGAAAACGTGATGTTTTTCTGAATTATCTTGTTCTTCTACCTTTCTGTGATGAGAACCAGTTACATAAGTTATGTTACAGGATTTTGTATATTTGGATTTATATGTGATTCACTTTTCATATATTCAGCTTATTTCATATCTTGAAAATATGAGGTGAAAAAAAACATTGTGGGATGTTGGTTATCATAACAGTGTTAATTTTGAATGTGATATTTTATATATTAATATATGTATATTAATAAGTATTGTGTGCTTGGTGAGGCTCCTGTCAGCTCTGTGTTCAGTGGTCTGTGTCAGAGTCTCTTCCTCTTCAGCAGCTGCAGTCGGTTCCTGCTGTAACAGCTCAGTGTCTCTGCAGTCTGACTGAGGGAGGTTTTTGTACGACGACAAATCACTGTGTGAACACTCCACCACTGTGGTAACTCTGACAGTAATAAACTGCTGCATCTTCAGTCTGAACTCCACTGATGGTCAAAGTGAAGTCAGAGCTTCTTCCACTGCCACTAAACCGAGCTGGTGTTCCTGATACACGTGTGCTCACAGATGTTATTAGGAGCTTTGGAGTCTGTCCAGATTTCTGTTGATACCAGTGCAGACATAAATTGCTACCACAATACGAAGTAACACTTTGGCTGGTTTTACAGGTGAGAGTGACAGTGGATCCTGGAGTAAATGTCACTACTGGAGGCTGAGTCACAGTCACCTGACCGCTGCATCCTGCACACAAAAACAAATCATTGATTTATCAGCAGAAATAAATGAGAGAAAAGGCAGCACATCATGTCTGAAATGTTGCTGAGTGAACCAACCTGTAAAACAGCAGCAGGCCAGCGTCCAGATGAGGATGGTGATGAGAGTCATGGTGGTTGTGCTTTCTGCTGTGTTGACTGACAGATCTGAGTCCTGCAGTGTTGAACTCACAGGACTATAAACCTTCTCAGTTCACTGGAGGATCAGCTGACCATGCAAAGCCTCCTCTCTATGGAAATCATTTCTCTGCTCTCAACACACTGAAGGCAATGTGGGACACAAATGCAGTCTGCATTTTGTGTTATTTCCCGACTGCTTAAAAATGTACGGCACAGTAATCTATGTCACAGAGTGTGCTTTAGATTCTGTTTTGACACTTTTATCTTAGTGATCAAGACTGGATGCATAATTGAACATCTGGAGCTGCAAAAAGGGAACAAACTGACTATGAGGGACATGGAAATCTAAGTTTCAGTTCTCCTTTGACTGACGATGAGCTACCATAAGTTCCTGTAAGTTGTGGTTGCACTTTGTGTGACTATGCTATTTTCAGGTGAGCAGTGGTGCGTATCAGAATCTCTTGCAAAGGGTCACAGCTGCAACTAATTTGAGGGAGGTTTTTGTACGGCTCTATATCACTATGTGCGGAGGCCTGTATACACTCCCATGCAGTAGTAATCTCCTGCATCATCTGCCTGGAATCCACCGATTGTTAGAGTGAACACAGGTTCAGATCCACTGCTGATGAAATGACTCGGTGTACCAGACTGACGGCTACTTATTTTGTAAAACAGCAGTTTGGGAGTCTGTCCAGGTTTCTGCAGGTACCAGCTGAGATCATCATCGACTCCTGTACTGGCTGTGCAGTTCAGAGAGATCGTCTCTCCCACACCAACAGACTTTGACGCAGGAGACTGAATCACAGTTGGACTGGCCGTTGATCCTGCAGAAAATAAATGACATTTCCAATGTAAAAATGAAACTACAACCCTGCATCAGTTATAGAAAGGTCAGCTCAATTATCTCACCCTGAATGTGGGCTGCCAGTATCAGCAGGAATACCGGTGACATCTTCAATATGGATGTGTGTGTTTGTGTGTGAGAAAATGATAAAATTGTGGCTTACTCTGCACAAGACTTGGTGCCTTTAAAACATGTGACGTGGGAGGAAGCACAACAGATATTCAAATTATAATGTCTTATTCCTGTGAGAGTTGTGTGTGCATTTTGGCCGAGTAAAGACGAATGCTGCTCTCTTGTGGCAAAACAGGAAAATGTCACTTCATGGACGAAGTATGAGATGATGATGAGCCTCTGAGGACACAGACATGTACATTCCCACCATCTCTCTTTTATAGGGGAAAGACTATTGGTAGTTGTATTTCTTTGCGATGGTTTTGTATCTTTATGATTGTTTCGCATCTCTTTGTGGCCGATATGCTTCAGTTTGTTGTGTTTTTGCATCTCCGTCATTGTTTTGTCTCTCTTTGAAGTCACCTTGAGATTGTATTGGATCTCTTTGAGGGCGTTTTATGTCTTTTCTGTGTTTTGTTTGGATCTTTGAAGTCTTTTGCATCTCCCTTGTTCTGCATCACTTTGTAGTTGTTTTGAGCTTCTTTGAAGTTGTCTGCATCTCTTGGTGGTTATTTTGTCTAATTGTGGTCTGTTTCTGCTTGTTTTTCATCTTTTTGTGGTCGTTTTGAATCTCATTTTGTCTATTTTAAGTTGTTTAACATCACTTTGGTGCCATTTTGCATCATTTTGTAGCGATTTTGCATCTGTGTCATTGTTTTTGTGTCTCTGAAGTCACTTTGAAATTGTTTTATATCGCTTTGAAATTGTTTTATATCTCTTTGAAGCTGTTTTTATATCTCTTTGGTGTCATTTTGAGTCTCTTTGAAGTCATGTTTTGTGTCTCAGCTGTCGTTTTGCATCTCTTTGAAGTTGTTTTGAGTCTCTTTGTGCTTTTTTTATGTCTCCTGATGGTTGTTTTTGTCACCCTGAAATTGTTTTGCATCTCTTCAAAGTAGTTTTTTGTCTCTTCATGGTCATTTTGGATCGTCAGATTCATTTTGCCTCTAAGTTGTCTTGTGTTTCTTTATGTCATTTTGTCTGTGTGTGTAATCATTTTCTTGGAAGTCGTCTTGCATCTCTTAGGTTATTTTGTTTCTTTGTCTTCTGCTTGTGGTTATTTTTCAACTCTTGTAGTCATTTTGAATTCATTTTAATTTGCTTTGTGGTCTCTGACTATTTTCTGTCTCTTTGAAGTTGTTTGACATTGTCATTTTTAGCTTTGTAGCTGGCTTTCACCCCTCATGCCCTTTAATAAACCAGACACAAGCCTATTTAGGTCCACGTTTAATAATAATTTACAAACTGTATGGATTGTATTCAACACCAGAAGTTGTGGGTTTCATGATGAACATAACACATTCATTTTAAAGTCTGCAATAACTCATATTACATGTAAAACTGGAATGTGTGTTCTGGTCAAAAGCCACACAACTGTGTCTTCCGGCCTGTTAATATTATATGCAAGTACTCAGTGTTTGTGTCAACCTGTTGAGTACCATACGTTTTAAAAAGGCACATTTAATAAGCATTTTTAAATGCTTTCCAGTGATTGTCTAAACTTATAGAAAAAATAGGTGTAAACCAATCACATGTGGTACTCCAAGCAGGTTAAAACAAACAATAATTCCCAAATACTGCTTGACTCAGGTCTGGCTTGAGTGTCTCAGGCTTATCGATACATTTTATGGTTTGAGTCCATAAACGCAAAGTTCAGGGAACTGAGGATGAATTGGTTCACAATGACAAGTTGAAAACACATATTTGTCTTCTGTTTTGTTAGTTACAAATATAAAACAATGATATACATACTTTTTCAAAGCTGTTAAAAAATACAGGACATCACCAATACATAATATACAAAACAAAATGCGAAGTCTTCCTCCAGTTCGACACATACAGACAGACGATTTCAAACAGTATTTGTGCTGCACTCGCACCAACACGCTGACAGTAAGGCAAAAGGCACAGCTAAAGACAAACAGAAGAAGAAACATCATAGTAATAGAAATGTGACTTTTTTCTTTTCCGATCAGTGTTCAGATGGGTTTGCATAGTTTGCATAGCATAGTTTGATAGCAGAAGTCTGACTCATTTTAAAGGTGCAATTTGTTAGATTTTTTGTCTATAACTTTCAAAAATTAAAGAGTTTTGATGTTATTTATTGTGTCTCAGACATATCTACTGAAGTTAGCGTGCTCACCAGCTAGACGCAGGCCTGAAAAACCTATTTTCTCACTCCTGTGCTAGTGTTAACACCAACATGGCAGCTGCATGGCTAACTGAGCTAACAAGCTAACAGTAACTACAATCGTGGATGTATAAACAGAATGTAGTTAGCAGCATTTAGGAGCTATACTCATATAGGCTGCCCTAGTATGAATTTAACAGGAGGCCAAATTTTTACATATTGCACCTTTAATGATAGTGTGTTTTGGTGCCTGGTAATACCCCAAACTGCCAGCAGGGGCTGAAACTCTCAACTTACAAAACCTTGACACTCTACTACTATTTAAAAAAAAAAGTTTCATGGACAAAAACAAACTCGAATCCCATTCCTTTGACTGGAATGGTTTTAATTTTCAGTGAGATACAGGGTCAAACAAGGACACTTGTATGGCTTTTTCCCCCGAACAAAGATCATACTGTCCAATGCTGGGCCACAGTACAGCACAGTATTGGCACATTTTAGTTTTCCATGCCAGTTTCACAACTTTTTGGACCCTGACACATGTGTAACCATCGCAACAACGACCAGTAAACAATTGCAAAGGTCACAGTCTCTCCACACACCAAAGCGATAATCCTCTTGATCGTCATCTCTCATTTCTCATCACCTATATTCCTTATTCACAATACATCCTAAAGCTGAAAGCACCTTGTAACTTGACAAGTTAAAAGAAGAAACTGAACATTGAGCTGTGTCTGTCCACGCTTTAAGACCTGATGTTTTTGTCCAACAGCAGTTCACAGAGCAATTCAGCACTAAAACTAGCTCCTTAGCCCATGAGAGATTAAGAGAAGAAGGTTCCCAACCTCTGGCCGATGGACCAGTACTGGGTCTTGGGTCGTTCAGTACGGGGGCCGCGAAAACCCAGTAGGAACTAAGAGATTTTATGTACTGCATTGTGTTTTGTTATGTATTTTCCTGGAAATGCTGACCTTCACATACATCACGGGGCAGATAACTTTCCTTTAACATAAAATGTTCAAAAACTGATTTTATTTACGTAACAGTGTAAGTATGACAATGAAAACATTTTGCTGTTCATGTCACGTATGGGTCACACACGCCCACCTCCTGGTCCGCCTTTAAAATTATAGCTCATGTCTGGTCCATGTTTTCAAAAAAGGTTGGGAACCCCTGGTCTTGAGCAATAAACCAATCACTGCAGAGATATAAATTCAATTAATTTATTAAATATGATGTCATCAGTGGCAACATTAGGAGTTCCTCTTTTATTCAGTAAAAGCTGCATTCAGCAGCTTTGTGAACAGGTAACTCCTACAGGTGAGAAGAGATCATTTGTTTTTTATGGCTTTTGGTGTGTGAAGAGTCTTGAACCTTTGCAACAGTGATCGCACATTCCTGATAATGCATACTGTAGCAACCAGTGTCAACATCAACAACACACACGTGCTCTGGCTGCAAGAAATAGAAAAACACATCATGGCTGTGTGCAGCTTTAGAACAAGGCACAAAGGAGATACATCTGGCATCAGTACAGAAACACTGGAAAGAGTGGAGAGGCATTTTGTGAATCTTTGAGAAGGTCGCTGATGGTCGTCATACGTAGACCAGCAGATGATGATGGCTGGTCTGGCTGTCAATGGCATTAGCACTTATAGTCTTTAGAGACTGGGATTTAGCGGTTGCTCCTCATGGCGTCCTTGGCTGCCAGGATGAGCGGGGTGAGGCTGGACAGAGGCTTGGCCACCTTCAAGAATGGATGCTACAGAGAGACAGAGTGAAAGAGGAGTGAAAACATGGACATCAGTTATCTTAATATCTTTATGTGTTGGACTGTTGGTCACACACACAAAAGTATAACTGAGTATTGAAAGCAGCCCTAATGTTCGGTATGAGTGTGTAGCCTCTTCTACCTGCAGCAGTTCTCTGCCTGATCCTCGTTTCTCCACGTCCATCTCCAGACAGCGGGACAGGAAGGCTCTGAAGACAGGGGACAGCTTCTCTGGACTCTGCAGCTCAGGAGTCCCATTGGTGGCGATTAAATACAATGCCTACGACGAGCACAACAGCATGGTGAGAAAAGCAGTGTAAAATAATCCTGAAGCATTTTAATTTCATTCTGTTTTCTTTCCGTATCACCACACAGAAGATTTATTACGAACATCAAAATCCACACACTCACCCTGAGAGGGTTCTCGTTGAGATACGGAGGCTCTCCCTCCACCATCTCTATCGCCATGATCCCCAGAGACCAAATGTCCACTTTGGGTCCGTAGGCTTTCCTGGTCACCACCTCTGGAGCCATCCAGTACGGGGTCCCCACCATGGTGCTGCGTTTGCTCTGCTCTGGAGTGATCTGGGCGCAGAAGCCGAAGTCAGCTGCAGAGAGAGAAAGAAATGTCTGTTAAGATCAATTTATTCACGGCCACGTTGCGTTGCGTTCATCTTCGCCGGTGCTTTCTCTTACTAAGTTTGACAGATCCGTCCATCCCCAGCAATACGTTGTCACTCTTGATGTCTCTGTGGATGACCTGGTTGGCATGAAGAAACTCAAGAGCCTGGAGGACCTGGACGCAGAGAGGGAGAAAGGTGAGGATCCACAAAAGTTAAAGCACTGTACAAACAAGAATTCTTAGAGACCCGCTCACATTGTATGAAACACATTCCTGACTATCGTCTCACACTACTCTAATGACCTACAGATGGCAGTAAAGCACAAATAAACACATCAACGTTGCATCAAAGGCAGAGAAGACAAAGAAGAATGCAAACTAATAATTGAATGTAAACAACGCAGGCTTCAAAATGTAATAAAGTCGATGCATTCAACGTGTTTGTTAGATCTCAAGGATACACGCAATATGTTTTTTGGTAAGTAACTGAGAATGAATGCATATCTGACGTGCTGTAACAGCTATCAAGGTTTGGTTTCTAACTGCAGAAATCGTAAATGTTTATAGCCACAAAACGTTTGCAAAGCTGCCTTCTTCCTGTTGACACGACAAAACGGTATCTTTCAACAACATTTCATAAATGAACATCTCTCCTCCTGTGGTATGTGTGCACATGTCTCTGCTGTGTCCTGACAAATCCTAGCAGGGTAGGGCACCTCTGGAGCGCTCCTAAGCATTGAAAAGACTAATTTCCTAACCAAGTTCAGAGAGTTTACAAAGTGATTTCACTTCTATAACTCGAAGTAGGAGAAAAAAATATGTCCCTGAAAGTGTTTGGCCTGTAAAGCTTCTTTTCTTTCTCTGACACTCTTGATAAATTGATAGGTAAGTGGTTTATGTGTCATATTGCAGTACAAATAGGTTTCATTGTTCTATAAAATGACAAAGGAAGTTTTGAGCCGTTCATTTGATACATATGACCTTGATTGTGTGACGCAGGTGCTTTGACAGGTTTTGTAAGTTCGGCTGCCTGAAAAGAATCCTACCTCCCTGCAGACAGCGGCGATCTGAGCTTCGTCCATGCACGTCTCCGTCACGACATCGGTTAGGGAGCCACCAGCCAGGTACTCCATCACCACGAAAAGCTCGTCTCCTACGAGGAAACTGGAAATACACACGCGCACAGTCAAATCACAGTTGGTGCTATGCGTGTTTACTGTGCGTGTTTGTCAGTGCGGTGACGGCGTTACCTATCTACGAAGTTGACAATGTTGGGGTTCTTCAGCTCCTTCATGACCAGGATCTCGTTGATGATCAGCTCCTTCTTTGGCTGCTTCTGCAAGTTGATCTGTTTGATGGCCACCTGCAGAAAACACAACATCCTGTAAATCAAGTACCACCAATACACGCAATGTACAGAAACTAACTAACCTTCAGTGCTACTTGTCAATACTGTAAGCATACTTTGAACTCGTTTTTTCCGAAGATTTAAGTTGCCAAGAGAAATCACAGATAAATCAGGTTTTGTTAAATATAACTCTATTAAGACTTCTTCTCCAAAACTGTAGTTATTCTTCTATGCAACTATCATGCTAAAAGGCTCACCTTAAAATGTTATAATTACAGTAATATAACACGATCACCACTTCAACCTACCGACCAACTTCTTCCAGTTACTTTTATAGCAAAAAAAGGAAACTTACAGTCCAGCTGTGGGTTTAAATATTGTTTATAATATGTTTGAACAAAACAGATTGCAAAAGTAAATTGTTCCATTACTCAAAGTAGGGAAGCAACACACCCGCGTGACTGCATGCCACAGGATATCCTTCTCTGCAGCACCGCACTTTACTGTAATGTCAATGTATTAAAACTAAGAATGTTAAGTTTTTCTAACTTAAAAAAAATCTGCTTTTAAGAAGAATTGTTGATCTATTACGACATGAACAAAATAATAAAGAATAAACAGAACCTTATAGTTAGTTATCTGTTGTTTTTAGTTGAAAAGAAATCAATTATGCCAAGAAAAAGAACGATACATTCACAGGAGGTAAAAATGTTTAAATCACAGGTACTCCTTCAGCCCTTCTACTAATAATTGGGATTTTTTTAAGCTCAGTCCAACCTTCACATCACAATGAGGGGAAACCAGGATGACTGTTGAAGTAACCTTACCTCTTGACCCGTGGAAACATCTATGGCTGTGTAAACTGTGCCTGAGGCCCTGAAAGTTAGAAACAAAAATGGTGGAGGTGAAATAAATTGATTTTCCATGTTTGTTTTTCCGACTATTAAAACTATTGGCACAGCAACCGGCTAAACAGACTCCTGTTGCCCTGAATTCTGACTCACCCCTGGCCGATCTTCTCATAGCGAGTGTATTTCTTCTTAGGATCTCCAATACTGACAATAGTTCCTAGGAGACATAGAAAAAAATTGTTAAGTCAGCTCAACTGGAGCCTAAAATAGCTGTGGTTTTGCCTGCGATGTGTAATTTCCGATGTTTAGACATACTGAGTTTGTCCATGATCTCCTCATCGGTCATCTTGCCTCCCTTCTTCTTCTGTCTGTCGGCTGCCTTAGAGGCGGCATCTCCCTCTGGAGCTGGGATTGGGTCTATCACCGACCTCGTGTACACCTGACACAGAACAGGAAAAGAAAAATTGAGCAATACTGACTTTGGGTGATCTTGCCCTTATTGCTTTTGGCAGCTTGTGAGTTTTGGCAGTTTATTCACTTACTTTGCTGTAAAAAAAGACTAAAATTAACTCTATACAACTGATTCTATGTTCTTAATTTTGTGAATATTGTTCAATATATATAAATCCTGCATTTTCAAATATTCAAAAACACAACCGTGTTACGTTGACTCACTGATTTTGTGTGTTCTGGCCGCGGTGCCACGATTGGAGGCGGTGTATCGTCATCATCATCGTCGTCTCCACCCTTGCCACCTGTTGTCGAGGTCGCTGTACCCTGCTTGCCTGACTGCAACAGCAAACACACGCAGATTAAACAGAATCTCAGTCAGAAATTGACAAATGTGTTCAATGTTATGCTATTAAAGCAGAAGTGATGGATGGAAGTACTCACCGACTGTGAGTCTTTATCTGTAAGAGATAAAGTATAAGGACAGAGGAGTGAGCGTGTGCAGTTGCAACATCACGTTTTTCATTATCTGTTGAGCAAAAGAAAAACTGACCTGACGCGGAAAGACTGAGGTATTTCTGTTTTCCACTGGTGGAGTCGTAGAACTTGAGGATGTCGAGGACGGCCTGAGGATTCTGCTTCTGTTCTGATTTGCTGATGTTGGAGGTTTGAAGGAGACGGGCCCACTGCTCCGGCATGCCCTGGAACAAACAAACAAACACACACATACACAGTGAGAAACATATACAAAACTCGACCTATGAAACAAAAGAAGATACTGTGAATGCACCAAAACGACACAGGTGGAGCTCCTCTAGCCAAGTCTTAAGTGTTAACTGCAGTGGTTGGGTTTATTTTCTTTTTCAGAGATCCTTTATTGATGTGTTTGGGGCAAGAGGGTTTACTCTGGAGAGATTTGAGGAACCAGACTTTGTAACAATCTGAATTTCTATCTTATCTCTCCTATCTTTTTTTTTTTTGTTGTTATCAAAAACCTAATCGTATCAGGGATTTGGAGATAAGTGACACTCCTTTTAAAATACGTATGCCTACTGGACATAAAAAAATACATAAAAAAGTAAAGCTGCATCTGTGAATTGTCTTCTGAATCACTTGTATAAGCTCATGTTGCCCTCGCTGGATTCACTAATACAACTGTAATAATCTCTTGGCACAACTAGAGCTGCAAATATATTGGTTGTCAGTTACTCAAAAGTTATCTGAAGTCTCCTGTTTGCCTACGTTCAAACTTAGCCAAGTTAAAGCAAAAGTGCTTATTAAGTTAAGATTTTACACGTCACCAAATTAAAACAAGTTGCTGGACACAAAGTAGATCTCTGTTAAGAGTGAAGAACGAAAGAGGAATGTTTCAGGCCAAACACGTTAGACTTGATGATCAAATAGCATCAGCTATTGATCATCAAGCACAAACTGATGTCATGCCAAACTGTATTATTAGTACTTACTCTCAAACACGTTTCTCTAATTTAGTTTAACACATAAGTTTCCTGGTATACCGGTTCTTTCTTGGATCTATGTCGCAGCTTGTGATGCTACACTGACTCTCTGTTTACACAGGTCATTCTTTTGATTAGACCGAGCACTAGATGTTTCCTAGCAGCATTAAGGTGTAAAACTATAAGAATATTTTGGAGGGCCTTTGGGAAATACACTTTGCTTGCTTGCTGTAGTTAGATGAGAATTCTGCTATGATTTTTATTTCTGTACGGTAAATGAGTGAAACTTTGGAAAGAGCCAGGCTAGCTGTTTCCCTCCGTTTCTAGTCTCTATGCTAAGCTAAATGAACGGTGGCTTGTACATTTATGGCCGTCCAAGCATATTTGGCGACCCATTTTAGCATTTTATACGACGACATCCACAAGTTTTGCTTGAAATTATTCTTTATCTGTCTGTAGTCTGTAAAATGTCCCATATCTGAACGAGCACACTGCACAGCTTTAAGGTCAGATACTCACAGTGAACTCTCCAGTGACAGCATCAAAGCCCACATGGATGGTGTGTTCGAAGTCAGATGGTGAGGAGATCTCAGGCCTGTCCTTGTCCCGATCCTTCTTCCTGCCTCCTGCAGGTAAAGGTCAAGGGGTCAATGCGCTGATCAACCACTGCAATGTGTGTCTTTTGTGTCAAACTTGATACCTCTCACCTTTCTCTGAGGCAAACATTGAGATGATCTTGTTTCTGGACTTCCTCTCCTCCGGTACAGACGGCAGTGGCCGAGAGCTGTGATTGGCTGACTGTGAGTCCTTTGGTCCTCCTCCTTGGCTGCTCATCCTGACAGGGGGGGCGGGGGGCTTGTCCTCACACACTCCGCTGTCACACATCTACACACACGTACACCTGCACGGACGAGAAGAGGTGACAATGGCGCACAAGAAGCACAGTAAGTCCGTTGCATGCTCAATCACTCGTTCCCTTCTTCCTGTTTTTTTTTTTTTAGTTCTCACAATGCTAGCAAAAGCTTTGAGCTAAAAATGCTCCTGAGAAAAGGGTTCAGATCAAGCCTACCTTATGAAAAGACAGAAACAACACAACAACAAACCAAGAAAAACTCACGCAGAGTTAACTAGTCCATCCATGCCACGATCTGGGGATCGGCACGGAGTTTTGGAGCGAAGGGAACAGAGAGTGTGAACAGGAAGCAGCGCTGAACGGGCAAAGTGACGTGTTGAGTCTCGTTCAGTGTTACAAATTAATGAGGAAGGAAAGGAGGCAGAGAGACACAGAGAGAGAGAGACACAGAGAGACAGAGAGAGAGAGAGCGAGAGAGAGAGAATGGTATTGTAACAGTGACAGTGTTCAGTTAAAGTCTGGGTAAGAGAAGCTGAAACCTCAGAATCGTGATAGAGACAACAGTCAAGTACTGTACTCAGTAAGTGCAGGAGAAGCTTATAAAACACAATGATTGTTTCACATTAAACAATGGCTTCTTTACTATCTGCTAAGCTTCTGCCCAGCAGCAGCTACTGTCCCCTCATTGTTCAGATGTCTTTGGGGTTGTTAGCCAAGGGGACACTTTAACCCTCTAGACTCTGGGGGAGTGTGGAGATATTCAGTTATTAGTTCAATGGTGTTCACAAACGACATTGCTGACATTGGCAGGTTAAGCGAGCCCAAACATTTACATTACACTGAGCCACATGTAAAGACAGTGTGAAATCCATTGTGCCTGTTATTGTGGCTTCTACTTCATTGTGATCGGATCGCTCAGGACGGATGTTGATACCAGGTCTGAACAGGGCCTTAGTTATTGATGAATCAGTATGAATAACCTAATAATGTCACACAACATATCAATCACAGCATAGTACTTGTGTGCTTTCACTTAACTTGGATTTTAAGTGTAGCATTTTCACATGTATGTATTGGTTCTTGATTTGACTACTTCTTCCTCACTCTCTGTGTTATCCATTACCCTAATATGGTGAAAACTGCCATTGTAGACACACGCGCACACACACAGACACACACAAATGCACGCTCAACCACAAAAGCACCTCTTTCAGTCTTGCAGAGCAAGCAGTTCGATCCACTCTTGAGCTGCAGCCTGCTTTTTTTGGTGACATCACAGACAGGAAACAGGAAGCAAACAAAGGTTTCCTCACTTCCTGCGTCTGACCGCTGATGACACAGCTCGTATTAAACCGGGATAACAGACGTGGCTCAGGTTGATATGTCTGTGTGACCTCCTTTTCACACACGAAGCTTGCATCTGCAAGAGCTCAGCTGGTCTGACTCAGCCGTGACACGAAACACCGCAAAATCAATGAAATTAGGCTCCACCTGGGAAGATATCTTGCCACACACACTTTCCTTAATGCTTCAAACAACACACACAACACTGGGCCTTTGGGGTTATCGAAAAAAGCCATTTCACACAAGCTGATGTGACCCATGTTATAACCAAGACTCCAGGCTACAAGTTAAAGACACATCAGCACTAACTCGACTCAAGGCTATATTTTCATCTCCCTGCATATTTTCCGAAGCGATCCCAGCAATCACTGCTACTGACAAGTACTTAAACACCATTATGAAAATACAACCACACAAGCCAGTCCACCTACATTGAATGAGACACTCCTCTAACTCTCTTTACGCCCCCAAACGTCTTTTCACTCCCCTCGCCTCCTCCACAGAAGCTGCTAAGTACTCACCTGTTTGTGCCTCTTCTGCGTCTTACAGAAGACCAGGTAAACAATGAAAAACTGTTGTATTCCCAGCAAGCGCATGCAGCTCCTTCTCTGGCGCTCATCTGCCGACTTAGCTCTCACTGTTTCCTTACTCTTCTTTCCTTCTTTTCAGGCTTCTCTGGGCAGGTCTTAGCAGGCTGCCTCATTCCTCAGCGATCTGGGATGGGACAAGTGTATTCTTGCCCCGACAGGATAAAATTAGCCCCAGTGGTCCAGCCTTAATGTGCATTTTCGAAGTCAGTGTGTGTGTGTGTGTGTGTGTGTGTGTTGGACTGAATGTTGGGTGCTGGCTGGCCAGGCAGAGACAAGTTGTCTCTCAGTAGGAATTTCATAGCTGCAGGGCTGCAGGGGTTGGGCGTGCTCTCCTGTTCATCCCTGTCTCTCTCTCTCACACACACACACACACAGACACACACACACACACACACACAAGGCTCCTCCTCTTGCACGCCCCATCTCACACACACATTCCCTGCTCTAAAACACACACTCCCCTTGCCAACAGGGGCTCCATTGTGAGCTCTTGAACATCTTTTATGTAGCTCGGAGCCAAGCTTGCTGAGCGCAGCAGAGAAAAGTTTTGAGGGGAGCAGGCAGGTGCACATCAGCCCTGGAGGCTACACTCTTCAGTGTTCTGTATAAATTAACACTCCCTATTACTGCCAAAATGGTTTTATTGAATCAACAGACAGTGCTAACCCTGACCCAGTCATTCAGCAAGAAGAAACCTCAAAGCTAGTTACAGAAAGAGGTCACTAGATATATCTGAGAGGTCACAAGAGGGCCTTTATATAGACTTGCGTTCATTTTTTCACTTTTTTTACCCTTTTAAGCCAAAGCCAAAGTGTACACATTGGCCCAAACACACTTTTCCCATAGACTTACACCATTTTTACAGACTAATTAGTGTGTAAATGTTGGACTTTTTAAACGTTTATACCCACTAAAAAGTAGTTGATTGTCTCCTTTCACGTTGCCAGTAGACAAGTTTGCCTTTCTGTTGTATTTTCTTCCTGTGTGTGACATTTGTCGTCACAAAAACGGCAGAAAGACGAGTCCATAGAACGCAGCCGATCAGACTCCATCCAGAAGATGTTAAAATTTGTTTTAAGTCTTAATTGACAGCCTTCTGACATAAAACACACTGTTTTTACCGGAGCTGATGATGGAAGTTGCTAAGGAGTGAGACATCCCGCTTCTTTCTCATCTCTGTTGAGAGCTGCACATGCACATGATACTAACAAGGCTAGTGTGGCGACAAGGAGGCCGTAAACGACGTTTACCTTCTTAATATCTTGTCCTCTAGTCTGTCTTTCAAACTCAGTGCTGATGGAAGGATGTCCGAGCGCTGCTTGAACAGAGACGGATGAAAAAGTATGAACAAGCCAGCGGCCTTAACTTAATTGAAACAATAAACACAGTAATGAGGGCGTTTATGAAAGTGAAACCACAACATGTTTTGTTTTAAAAGTCACTCAAATAATTCTCAAAATTATTGTCATTTACTTTAATGTTACTCCACATATCAATGTATTGAGTCATCAGCTGTGTTAATGTGGATATGTTCCCTTTGCAACTGCAGGCTGTGCTTTCCCTTCAAATCCTTGTCTCCACGCTTAATTTATCCCCTCCAACCCTGCGTGCTTGCTCACCACACACACTATTTTACATCCAGACGGCGTCCACATAGATCTCCCGTCTGTTCTCAATCCACAGACCTCTCTTTTCTCACCATCGCTGTGCCTCGGAGCCTGTCACATCCCTCTGCCCGTTATAGTCTCTATTCCTCATTCTCCTCTCTCTCGCTGCATCTGAACACTTTCTATTCCCTGTGGCTGACCGCCATCAGGGGAAGCCCACTTCCTCATCCTGGAACTCCCCGAGCACCAGAGGGTCAGAGGACCCAACCGGCCAACCAGAGCGCAGCAAACACGGCCGCCGAGCTGTTTACAGGAAGTGGACAGCAAGCCTTTTGTATTCGGCTTCTATAAAAGGAAATTCTGCGGAGGACTTCCTGGAAGGAGTGATGAAGCTGACACACACATTCACACACACTCTAGCCCCTTTCATTCACTTCCACATAAACATACAGGTATAAAAGCACACAAATATGTAATATAAGTACACACACACACACACACAGTCACTACCTTCTACAGTCACTGATTATAGGTCTGCTAGTGAGTGAGGCGTAAACACACTGCCCAGCTGCACACCCACACTGAACACCTTATCCTGTTATTCAAACAGCTGCCTCACGCCTGTGTCAACATTTGGACAAATCAAATCACCAACCTGGCAACCTGAAGGCCCAGGCTGCTGTCAAAACTTGACTCTCCAGCTTGGACCAGGTACAAAACTAGCCTCAGCTCTCACAGTTGAAGTCTGTTGGCTTCAGGGTCTAGCAGTGTATGAATGACTGGTTCAGTGTACCTGCAGGATTACAGGCTGGACTGTCACAGCCTATATCGATGCATTTGCATGCACGCTGATGGTCGAGATTTTAGAAATCAGGAGGCCATAACTCCAAACTCCCCCTGAAAAAACCCAAATTATCACCTCCAAATGAAATTAAGGTACATTTTTTAGGATAACGATACTTTTCTGACCGCTTCTAAACGTTTCTGCTCACTGCTTCTCTTAGCTGAAGAAGACTATGAACTAAGAAGTTGTACAATATGTTTAGACTCGGGCCTTTTAGGCTATATGGCGATAGATAGGGACAGGGATACCAAATATCTCCATATCAATACTGCGACAATATTATAGGGAAGATTACTGGTACTTTTACAACATATAAACACTGATATTTCTGATAAATACTCATCAGTGGTGTGTGTTTAATGGCTGAAGTGGGTAAAGACGAGTAGAAGGGATCACTTTACTGTATTACAGCCTTTAAAACACAAAATCTCATATGATATATCGTCTCGCATCACAATAATGATATAATATCGACATATTACCCACCACTAGTTCATAAACAGGTGTGTACTGCAGCTACACATACAATACACTGTATCCATGTTGTACTTTGCTGCACAGAAAACACTGTGACTTTAAAATGACATTTTATTATGAAAGTGCTACTCTGATATTTAAAGGCCTCTCCACTGGCTGTTGTTACAGATGTTTTGTATTAACATCACATGTTATTACAATACTACAGTGTCCCTGTAGGCTGTCATTACTTTGGGTTAAATTAAAAAGGAGGGCAAACCATAGATCCCACTAACACTAGGATGTGGATCTCTGGCCTGGTGTACTTTTATTTTTATCCCCTCAAGAGACCAGAAAGAAGAGTCTCCACAACAATTACGCAGGGAGATGTCCCTCAGTCTGAGTGCCAAAGAAACGTTAGTCAGCTATTATCAAATAAGCAACTTTCTATGTTAACACTGGCTGTGTTGAATGAGTAAATCTTAAAACTCACCGGTTGCTGTCAACCGCAAAAGTATCAAGCTCACTCCGGGCAAACTCTCCCGAAACTCCGCCCCGTCTCGGCTGATGTCCTCTCCGGTCACAGCCCAGATTCAGCGCCGAGATTTGTCAGACTTCCCCGGGGAGATGGAACAAAAAGATATCGTCTTTTTTATCGTACACTCTTCATTCCTCTTCACTTTCCCCCCCAATGTACTCTCAGCCTGGCTCTCCTTGCTCGGCCCGGGCGGGGAGGAGCTGGCGGAGAGGAAGCGGAACGTCGTAGTCGAATCGGAACCTCGCGGCTTCCGTAGCGCTCATTGGGCGAAACGCACGGCGCGCACAATGCAAGTGGCGAAAAAAAGGGCTGAAGCAGCCTGCGTGCGCTGCGTTGAGCTGTGAAGTTACACGCACGCAACACAGGAAACAAAGGAGCTTTGATTTCAGATTTAAATATATTCTTATAATAATATTTCTTATAGTCAGTAATAGAGGCTTCAACAAATTATTATTATTATTATTATTATTATTTATTTATTTTTTCTTGTTGTTTTCTTGATTGACATATTGCGATTGCTTATTATTCAAAATCCAAAGATATTCATCAGCTGCATATTTTATTTATATAAAAGTATAAACAAAAATACAATATTCATCTAAAACCAAGCCAAATATTAAGCTGTAAAATGAGTATTACATTACACGTACAATACAAATGATACTTAAGTACATTTAATGTCTGATACTTTCAGACTTTTACTCAGGCACTATTTTAACATGATGTGTTTACTTTTATTTTGGAGGCTACTACCGGAAGTTGTATTATAACTGTCACTTGATGCTTCGAGATTTAAAAACATTAGCAACAGAAACGGAGCTGAGGCACCAAATTACGGTCCTCTTTTGAAAAGTCGACAACCACCGAGGAGAAGGAGGTAAGACGTTGTTTATAAGAGATAAATTACACACTCTGTAATTGTTTATATGTACATTTATAGTAGAAATAGCCCACGACCAGCTAACAGCCTCAAACCCTATTAACCCAAACGTTAGGTTAGCTAGCTTCCAAGTAGCGTTAATGTTAATGTAGTTTTCTTTATCTTATATTAACTAGCTAACATTAGCCGACCTTATCTGAGCGGTTATGCACCACAGTTGTGACTGAATAGCTCATAAGCCTGTAGGGAAACACATGTAAGGCATTTGGCCAGCTTGCTTTGCTGTTCAACAACATTTTGTTCCAGTGTAGGGATAAATTCATGCTAGTTTCTGCATGTAAACCTCATACTATGCGTCTAATGTGAAGAAGTATGCACCAGCTTCTTCAACTTTTCCTACAGTCTGCCCACCCAAAGGTTAGGTGGTCATGGCTTGTGTCATCAGCTGATGCTGCTCTATCTTAAAGCATCCTCATGTGACTTTTTGACCTTAAAATAACATAAAATCATGTTGATGGTTCAGTGTCTTGTATTAGGATGAATGGTGTCTCTGTCTCAGCCACTCCGCCCCAACATCACTTGTTTCTGCACTATTCAGTGAGAGGGTAGGATCACAGTAGTACGTACATGTTTACTTCAACATACCTATGACCTTCTGTCTGCCTGTTTGTGGATGTGTTTCTGTGCGTGCTCCAGGTGCCATGTTTTCCGGCAGGTGGAGGTTCGGTTCGGACAGGTCCGGCGAGGTGGACCTCTTCACAGACCCCCATGAGAACACTACAGAGACTCTCTTACAGCTCCTCAGAGCTGCAGTATCTCAGGAGCCGGAGGCCGATGGCAGCGTGCTCTTTGGCCACCTAAGAGGCACCGTGGTCGGCCTTAGATATTACACAGGGGTGGTGAGGATCAATCAGAGTCACTGATGAAAATGTATTTACCACCTAGTGGAGGTTGACCAAACCTTAAACTCATCTGTGTTTCATTCATAGGTAAATCGAGGGGAAATGGTCGGTTTAGTGCGACAGCCCCAGAATCAACATGACAGGAATGCCGTGATGGTCGCCAACATTTATGGCAACCAAGTAGGTCACATCAAGCGGGAGCTGGCAGCAGCTATGGCCTATGTTATGGACAACAATTTGGCTAAAGTAGAGGGGTGAGTAGATTGTCAGACAGACGGACAGAAATGGCTGCTATTGACAGCTAAAAATGAATATCTGTTTATCGTTCAGTGGTTTTAAGATGATATCTAAGCTCAAGTCCATCATGATTACAGTGGGAAGAAAACAGTGTGTGATTTTGTGCGGATACTTTTCAGGGTGGTGCCCTCGGGGACAAACAACTCGTTCACCATGCCAGTGATGTTGTCATTCTGGGGCAAAGAAGAGAGCAAAGCAACTGTGAATGAATTCATGGCACGTCGAGGATTTAAACTGAACGCAGGTGGAAGCGGAGGTACAACAGGTACAAACACACTCAACCGTCTGAATCTCACTTTCCTCCTGATGTAAAAGCGCTCATATTTATCCGTGTAGCTCACATTGTTGCATTAAAAACAGTCAGTTTTCAGTCACAGTCACTGTTTATTTGTGTGTATGTGTTTGATTTCAGGTGCAACTCAGAAAACCTATAATAGTATGAATCAAGGTGTCCTTGCATTGCTGTCAAAAAAAGGCTCAACAATCCCACTGACTGCACAGGAGGTAATATACTAATGATGCACTTACATGGATTCAGGCAAACGGTAGACAGCAAACTGGATTTCGGTTTAGTGGACAGTAAAATTGGGTAACAGCACTGCCAGTTAAAATATTTACAGTCAGCTGAATGTATAAACACATCATTGTTAGTTAACTGCAGCTTTCAAAATCCTGTTATTGTTTAGACTTTTTAGTGCATAAAGAATTCATTGTTGTTTTTATGCTGAAATTATGTGGGATGACTTTACATTTGCAGTTTTATTCCAAACATTGTGAAACAGACTTGCGTAAAGCATGAGCCAGCAGTTTTTTTTACACACATCGTCTTCTCTTTTCAGCTGAGAAATTCATTTGACAACCTTTTTGAAGGCTTAATGGAGAGTAAAGATGGAGAGAAAGAAGCAGCCAAGGTATTTATTTGATCTGTCTGCATTGTGTGTATCTCTTTGTGGTCAGCATTTGGGTCATTAACGAATGATTGCATGATGTTTCTTATCGTTTTTAACCACGGATTCTTTATTATGTCCAGTTAATTGAAAACAGTGCCCAAAAGTCTGTTTTAAAAGAATGAAACTGTCTCAGCTAAGACTCCTTGCTGCTGGTCGTTTGTAATGCTGCTAAGGCTTAATCTAAAATTGGGCACATTGAAGGTGACTGTGGATAATAGCATCAGCTGAATGTCTGTGACATAATTGAAACAAACTATGCATGTCTTCTTCGTTCCTCCCTTCTCTTTCTTGCTCAGTTTTTGGAGAGACTGCTTCTCACCTCTTAGTCTGAAAGTTGCTGTGCATTTCTATCAGAGTGCAGCTTTAATGTGAACATGCAGCCCTTTTTCTCTGCAGGCCGTTGGTACTCCTCTCCTGCCTCACCAGAAGCAGGCGCTGTCCTGGATGTGTGCTCGAGAAAACAAATCGGGGCTGCCACCCTTCTGGGAGAAGAGAGGCGAGCTTTACTATAACAGCCTCACCTGTTTCTCTGCCAAAGAAATACCAGAGAGAGTTCGTGGGGGGATACTGGCAGATGACATGGGACTGGTGAGTAACACACACACCCACTTTCTAAATGTGTTCCTTTTATGTGATGTAATATCATTACAGTTAAAAAGAGGTTAATTGGTGGATTACAAGTTGATTTGTACATTAGCCCGTGATGTGATTTGGTCAGATTATCTCCAATTAAATGAAGAAAAGATGAAACGACATTTACCACAATAACGGTATTCACACTGCTGCGATCTAAGCTGACCTAATTCAACGCTAAAGCCCCTGTTCGTGTTTCCCAGGGAAAAACTCTGACAACCATTGCTCTGATCCTCACCAACTTTCACCAAGGAAAGCCTCTTCCCGTGGAGAAATGTGTAAGTGTAGCTGTTTGTTATTTTTTCTGTTTTAGATGTGATGATTGGGCTTTGAGAGTCTAGAAATATTTGGTTATGGTACCTTGAAGTGCTTGAATTTTCTGTACTAACCATGTCTTAGTGTCTTGCGTTCAACCATTATAAATCGTTTGTTTACATGTGTGCAGGAGGAGCAGGCCTCGCCCACCAAAGCCAAAACTAAATCACAGATGGCCTCCAAACTGGAAGGTATTCACAACTTCCCATAAGTTAACTGCCGTTGTTTGTTTTTTTTCTGCCTCATGCCTCAGTCTTCCTTTATTTTTCTTTGTGCCTGTGTGTGTGATGTTGCATCTTTGTTTCAGGAAGCACCAGTGCAGGAGCGAGTGATACAGCAGCAGCTGGTTCTCTACGCTCAGACCTGTAAGTGTTATTTGAAAAAAAAAAATGCAAAAGAATCGCATCTGAACTTATTTCCATTAATTTTCCCATCAGTCTTTCTATACAAGTGCACTCCTGATCTGTAAAATGTAACAATGATTGAGGCCATTGAGTGGTATTATTAATTTAGCTCCCTTCATCGCTTTTTGTATTTTGTCTCTCTGAATTTCTTCACTGGAATCAGTTAAGTTTCTTCTTACTTGGGCTGATATTGTCCTGTGTGGGTCAGTCCTCAGGTGGAGGTGATATCTGATGATTCAGATGTAGTGGAGATTGTGGACAAGCCAGATAAAAGTAAGTAAGAACCAATTCTCATCTCCATGTTTTAGTTTAGTTGATTTATTTGACATGGACACAACAGTAACATTGGTGCTGCAATATACAACCATGCACAAGCACCAGATGTACAAGTTAGTTATAGAGAGATGATAATTTGCAACATTAGTCCACAGGAGGCTTTTTCAAAGAGTAAAGAAAAGAAACAAAAAAGGACATCGGATGTGTCATCTCTATGTATATCACCTTTTAACTGTTAAATGTCTGTACCTGCTGTTTGCATCTTTTGTCTTGTTCCGCAGATTTTGTGGTTTATGTTTTACCTGACTTCTCCATTTGCAGGTACGAGCAAAGGAAAGATGAAAGCCACCAAGCGAAAGCCCAGTAAAGGTGCAAGACCAGTAATCTTCTTGTATTTGTGCACTGTAATATGTGTATCTTGAAGGCACTATTGTTTTTTTAACATTTTGTTTGAATCATTATTCTTCCTGTGTAGAGGCCCCAGTATTGCTGGAGGATCTGGACTTTGCTGCAGCACTGGGTGGCTCAGCGACAGATGCAGGCCCAAAAAAGAAGAAAACTGCCAAGAAAGCCACTCCAACAATCAGTGAGTTTGAGTATATTTATACCTGCTGTTTTCACTTACTGTATTCATTTATGCTGTTGTGGTATTGGAGATGTTAATGCACTTTTTTGAATGCGCAGGTGTGGAATCCTCTATCATTGAAAGTGCAGAAGACTTATCAGCAAGAACGACTCTCATCATCGCCCCACTGTCTGTGCTCAGCAACTGGCTGGTAGGAATACAACTAACACCGCAAAACACACAAAAAAAGATGCTCATCCTCTCACTGAATTTATTTTATATACTGTCCTGCTCATTAGCTTGATGATACAGGTGGATAAAGTGAAAGCTCCTGGATTCAGCATGCGTCATGTTTTTCTCCTCTGTCCTTTTGTATGTGTGCACAGGACCAGTTTGAGCAGCATGTGCGCCCTGACGTGAAGCTTAATGTGTATCTGTATTACGGCTCAGCTCGCAACAGGAGCAAGAAGTTTCTGTCCTCTCAGGATGTCGTGATCACCACCTACAACGTCCTCAGTGCAGACTTTAGCTGCAAGGTGAGCCAATGTGTTCAAATGGAAGACAAAGCTAATGTGGTGGTGCAGACTGTGCTGATCCACTGATCATTTAATGGACTGTATGTTTCATTCATGTCACTCTTCAGTTGAGAAATGTTAATATGTTCATTTCCCTTTCAGACTAAGAGTCCGCTCCATGGGATCAATTGGCTGAGGATTGTGCTGGATGAAGGACACATTATAAGAAACCCCAATGCGCAGATGAGTAAGGCTGTGCTCGACTTAAAAGCTCAGCGGCGCTGGATTTTGTCAGGTATTACTGAACCTTAACACACACATAGATAGTCCAACATATAAATACACAAACATTCTTGGGCTCGATGATAATAATCCACCATGAACACTAGTTTTGACTGACTGTCCATCCCTCCAGGTACGCCAATCCAGAACAGTGTGAAGGACCTGTGGATGCTGCTGGCCTTCCTGCGTCTGAAGCCCTTCGATGTGAAAGAGTGGTGGAACAGAGTGATCCAGAGACCTGTTACTCTGGGAGACAGGGCCGGCGTGCAGTGAGTGCCCACAGATATATCATGTTACACTGCTGCAGAGTAGTAATAATACAATAGAGGGCGCTATTGGCTGTAAGCGAACAGTGACGAGCAGATTTTTTTTGGGGGGGGATGGGGGCAGATCCTTCAGGCTTCTAGCCATAGCTCTGCTCGCTCACCAGCGTCCAAGCCTTGTCAAGGTTGATGGCGGTAATGTCTCATATTCACCTTACCAAAGTACCCCAGATGATGTTAGAGGTTGTTGAAGTTTATTGTGTGGTGATAACACCAGCATAACCATGACCTCAGGATGCTTTCTGTAACTCTTACTCTTGCCAATGTGACCATGTCCATGGCTGACATGCCCTCTGAGCTTCCACGGTCTTGGCCCTTTGGAGGCATCTTGGAGGTTATTTGAGAGGAACCGGAAAGAGGAAGGGGATGTCCAATGTGCTGACTGTGCTGCCTGCACTTTTTTTCATTTTAGATGGTAGAATAGTCTATGTTAACACTTCAAGTTGTAATAATGTATCAGACATCTAAGTTGTAACATTACTACTGAAGACTTTCAAGTGTTCCTATGATTATGACTTGTTTGCTGTTTTAAAGGGCACCTGGATATGCTAATAAACACTCATCCTGAGCGAGGGTAGGATGAAATGTTGTAATTGTGGTCAACATGCAAGCATATGTCATACTACAATTGACACTGTGCGCAGGAACCTTCAGACACTGGTGAAGTGCATCACTCTGCGGCGGACCAAGACCAGTGAGGTGAATGGGCGCCCCCTGGTGTTCCTGCCTGAGAAGACAGTCTGTGTGGAGCAGGTCGAGCTGAGCCGGACGGAGAGAGAGGAGTACGAGCTGGCACGCAATGAGGGAAGAAACACCATCCGCAAGTATGTGTCATTGTTTACGAACATGTGCATTGAATGAATCGACGACATGACAGAAATCATCATCCGTTACAACAATAGTTAGTTGATGAGGCCATTTTGACATAGTTGTCTTAACTGTTTGTGTGTGTGTAGATACATGGCTGAAGGGACGGTCTTGAGGAATTACGCTGATGTGTTGGCCATCCTGATGAGGCTTCGACAGCACTGCTGCCACCCAGACCTGCTAGCAAAAACACTCTCAGACCTGGGTACAGTATAGCTTCTGAACCCTGGACCTGGTGGAGAAGGCAGAATACATTCACATACCACACATAATTTGTTGAAAATCACCTGTCACATGCTGGTCTTTGCTTAACAACTTTGGTTCTTCACTTCTTGCAGCTGATAAGAGAATACAAAGTTAAAATTGAGGCATATTTCTTACCAGCCCTGTTTAATGAGCATAGAAACTGTGAGGAGGTGAATATGTAATGCCAACCCAGCATGTATAATCTGTGTAATCCCGGACTATAAACTCCTTTTTATGTCATTGTAAACCTTCAAATTTGACATCAGTGTCCTCAGTTGTGGCTACATCTTTGGCCTCTATACATGGTTTCTTTCCTCTGTCATCGTTTTAACGTTTAAATGTATTAATCTTTTGTCTATAGGTGCTGCAGCGACGCCTGCAGAACTGCGGGAGCGTCTGATAGAGAAGCTACGGTTGGTGTTGGCCAGCGGCTCTGATGAGGAGTGCTCTGTGTGTCTGGACTCAGTCAGTCTACCCGTCATCACACACTGCGCCCATGTTTACTGCCGGCCCTGCATTGCCCAGGTTATCAGCACCGAGCAGGTACATGCGTTGCTCTCAGTGGATAATCTTTACCTCAGTTTCCCAAGGCTGCTGATCATTAACAGATCCATCTTTTCCTTTTGTGTCTCTGTGCGTAGGAAACGGCGCGCTGTCCTCTCTGTCGAAGTGAGATCAAGACCAGTGAGCTGGTGGAGTTTCCACAGGAGGAAGTGGAGGAAGAAAACACTCCAAACTCTGAGAAGTGGAGGACAAGCTCGAAGGTACACTGCATATTCTCTACTGAGGCTGCAGAACTGACAAAATAATGTGAAAACACTGTAGACTTCTAAAAAAAAAATGCAAACCGCCATTTTTCATAACTTGTTGCCCATTTAGTAGCTCTTCTGACACTGGTATTTTTTGCGACTGTCCCTAATTCTCGTCTCAGAATCATTCAAAAAGTCATTTTCAGCAGTGTGACAGCAATGGAAAATGGGTACTGTATGCTACCGCCTGATAGCCGTGTTGTTCCATGTTTGTTTTTGTCCCTGCAGGTGCAGGCTCTGATGGGAAACCTGCTCAGGCTGCGATGTGAAGATAGCAGCATCAAATGTTTGGTCGTCTCCCAGTTTACACGCTTCCTCACCATTCTGGAGACTCCACTGAGGTAGTACACGCATTCAGAGTGGAGGTTAAGGCCTTTTCAGAGGTCTAGAGATCTGATAGCAGTGCAGTAATTGTCCTTCTCTTCACCAGAGAGCATGGTTTCAGTTTTGTGCGCTTGGATGGCACCATGAGCCAAAAGAAGAGGACTCGGGTCATCGAGGAGTTTCAGAGCACTGAGGCAGACAGTCCTGTCATCATGCTTCTGTCACTCAAAGCAGGAGGGGTGGGGCTTAACTTGACGGCCGCCTCGCGTGTTTTCCTCATGGACCCTGTAAGTACTAGTTCAGGCCCTTCTGGGACTTTATTTGTACACACAGCAGTAACAACAAACCTGGATTGCACAGTGCATACCTGGCACCACTGTTTACAGAAACGTATCGTTCATCTGTGTGAAAGCCCACACCGTTATCATTATCATCGTAGTAATCTTTCTTGGTGTGGACAGCCATTAAACAAAGATAACCTCCTGATGTTAAGGCCATTATCTACACAATCTTGATCATAAAAAAATTAGATCACACAGAAAGAGATGCTGAATAACAAAGTGTTTCTGAATTGCATTTTCGCTTGTAATGAACTGTGTGTTTTAGGCCTGGAATCCTGCTACTGAGGAGCAGTGTATTGACCGCTGCCACCGTTTGGGACAGAAGAGGAAAGTCGTCGTGACCAAGGTCAGAAAACTAGAACACTGTTGTGTTTGTAGTGTTGTTAGGCGCTGCAGCGAAAGCTTAGTGCATTTCGTGTCTGTGGAAAGGCATTCAGGTTTCCTTAGCAAGTTCTATACTGTCCATTTTACTCCATACTTGTAGGTACGTGGGAGACATCACTGACTGGAACATTTTGCTTATATCTGTATTTTCATTTTGTGTCTGTCTGTTGCTACAGTTCATTGTGAAAGACTCGGTAGAGGAGAAGATGGTGGCGATCCAGAGGGGGAAGCAGGACCTGGTGGAGAAGGCTTTTGGCTCCACGAACTCTGAGAGAAAAACGTCTCGCATTGATGACATCAAGGCTCTGATGGAGCTGTAGATGTCTCAGTTCAAGTTTTTGCACACATTGTTAATTTTGGTTCATATTTTGAAGTTAATATTTTTCTTTCATAGTTTATAATTATTGTTCTATTTGAATTCTACCTGTTTTTATTAACATTTGATAATAACTCATTTACAGGATGCACCACTAGGCAACCTTTTGATTTTGTTCCTTTGTGATGGGCCTGTTTGTCTTGTTAAAGATAAAAGTATGTAAGAATTCTGCATAAAAATGTCAGAAAACGACTAGACCTTTGTTATAGACTTGAAGTGAAGTGTGTGCTTTATCCCAAATGTTTCCAACAATGTTCAAACCCAGAGAAATCTACAAGTTTACTCAAAGTGACGTTCAGTTGGTCGCCCATTGCTACTTCCAGGATAAAGAAGTTGGCGAATGAGACCGAACTTAACACACATAAACGATACTTGTGCAAGTGTTTATTCACCCAAAACAGCCAGATTACTTTACTGTACATCAGCCGTAAGATGGCGAGCAACGGCCAACCCCCTCTCCTCTCTGTACTGTCATTTGTTTAGTTAAGTCTCTTCCCCTCCTGCTCTGGCCGACAGTCTACATTACAGTACATAAACACCTGACAATGGAGGTCACCTCGCTGGATCGCTGTTGCCGTCAGGTTGATAAACACGAGTGAAGATAAATCAACAATAAAAGTAAAAAGGTAATCTCTGAGCTCTCCTCCTGTCGGTTAACAGTGTTGGATTTTGGCAGAATCAGATACAACTGTGTGGTTTCTTCCTCCAGAAAGTCTGGCTTATATCAATTATAATAATTTAAATGAAGCACCAAAAAAATACATTTTAAAAAAGTCACCTTGGGTTCAAACAATGGGAGTGTAAATAAAATTCAACTCATGACAGAAGGGATGGATAAAAGGTGATTTTCCACCTGCTCTTTATTAGCGCTTCAACAGGGATGAACAGTTAACAGCTGGGGAACAGGGCGGACCTGAATTAACCGATGTCACTACAATTATATTCCACTTCCACACTCATGCATATTCGGGATTTAGCAGGCTGACAAGATTAGAAAATCTCAACCTTGCCGGCCTCTTGTCGGAGTGTGTTTAATGGAGTGAGGAGAGCTATAGTTACTTCGCTGCTAGGAGCTAAAGATTACAGTTGAGTTTAAGGGCACACAGCTGGAGTGAAGCAGAGGAGGTATTAGTAACAAGGAAAAGGAGGACTGAGCAAATTTAGTTGTGCTACTAGCAGCAGTTACAGTAAGTGAGGTTGTTGTAAACAGTGAACGGCAATAAGGCAGCTGGTAACACTACAGACAGGAAGTGATGAAACTGACCATGGCACAAAGATATACTGATGTGGGTCTGGCAGAGACGCAACATGCGGGGCACGCGTACAGATAAAATGTCTTGGAACAAACACAATTACATAAAAAACTGACTATCAACATCGCTTCAGGATGTGGTTGGACTTTTCGGACCCATGTATGAACTCTGTGCCATGCAAATACAACACAACAAAATACCAGACGCCACGAAGCTGAAGTCACAGGGAGCTGGTGAGTGTCGGAGGCACAGATAGGGGATGTTTATCTATGTACTCAGGTGAGGTGAACACTGTCTGATTAAAGCAGCGAGAGCGTGGGACTGTAAGCTGGAAGTGAGCCAGTTACTGCATATCTGCTCGAAAGTGGTTTATTGCAGGACACAACTTTTAAATCTATCGATTTCCCTTTGCCCACGGGCCTTTTCCTCAGTTTGTGTTGCCGTCGAAAGTTTCCACGGGTTAGGAAGACCAAATCCATCTCCATCGGATGCGAAAGAACACTTAAAAGGCATAATATGTAACATTTCCACATTAAAATGACTAGATATAGTGAATGAAACAACAATATTTGATTGAGTTGTGTACTTAACATTTTCCCAAATGATTCCAACAATGTCCAAAATTGTTTTCAAGGTGACGACGTGTTTCATTCGGTCGCGTGTCGCCCTCTGTAGTTTCTCTGTCTTCAAGGGAAACACTGTTAACACTAGACGATACGTCGGACAGTGAGGAAGGACGACGGCTAACTATCTAGCTACGATCCCATGAAGCTTCGCCCCGTCGTCAAACTACAACTTTTGTTATTGTTTTGACTGTGAGACCCCCCCAAAGCGGCAGAAATTACATACTGTGCGTTTAAGGAATAGTCTGACATTTTGGAAAGTAACATTTCGCTTTCTTCCAGAGAGTCAGATGAAAAGATCGTACCTCTCATGTCTGCATGGTGAAGCTACAGCCTGGCACAAAGACGAGACGGGTAGAACAGCTCAGCTGGCCTGGCTCTTTCCGAATTAGGGCTGTCACGATCATATCATGATTTTATGTGGCAGTAGCAGCCGCAAGCTAGCTAGTGAACTGCTGTTGGATAATTTTCTGAACATTTTGGGGAGAATACTACGACTTCACAGTGAACTTGACCTTTGAACTTTTGGATATAAAATGTCATCACTTCATCATTTTGTCCTATTAGACATTTGTGTAAAATTTTGCCATAATATTTCATATGAATCGTGAGGTCACAGTGACCTTTGACCACCTAATTTTACTCAGCTCTTCCTTGAGTCCAAGTAGACATTTGTGCCAAATCTGAAGAAATTACCTCAAGGCGTTCTTATAAAGCGTGCTCACAGGAATCGGACGGATGTATAGATGGACGGACAATTCAAAAACATAATGCCTCCAGGCGCCGGCCACTGCTATCACCGGCGCAGAGGCATATAACAGTATTTGTCACAAATGTCTACTGTCTCTCCAGAATAATACGTTATAAATACGCTATAAATATGAATGAATGGTATCAATCTTCTCTTCCGAACTCTCAGCAAGAAAGCAAATGACTATTTTCCCAAAACGTTGAAGAAAAATGAATGATTAGAGTGTGTGGGAACAGTGTTAAACTCTCTGTCATTCACATACACACTGACAGGATGCAGAGAGTGAGGCTGAACGCTGCACGGAGGCTAATCGAGCCCCCTGTGATTGGCCGAGCAGTGGTTATATCCCCACCCACACGCAGCTTCCGCCGGTGCTCTCTCTGTCCATCACGCTCCCTCGCCCGCTACTTTAAGAAGGAGTCAAGCTTTCGCTCGATGTTGGCGAAGGAGTCGTCGCCCAAGTAGTCGATCTGGCCCGCTTCCCAGCGCTGCTTCCTCTCCTCTGATGAAAACTTCTGGGGGGGCGGGGCAAAATACGTCGGCTGCTCCCTCACATCCTCATCAAGCTTCCTCTGTGTGAGAGGGAGAGAATGAATGAATCATTACACGGGACAGCAGGAATACTTTATAAGGACCGGTTTCTCCGAGTTCAGCCTTGCTCGGCTGAACACAGTTTTACCCTTAAGACACAATCAGCCCAAGCAGGTGTTTCGTCAGAGGAGTCAAAGTACAACTGAGAGATTTTGCAACACACTTGCGGCAGATAAGAGTTTGTAACATGAAGAACAAGAAAGGTTTGGCTTCCTATAGTAGGTGTACACTCAATAAGTCACTCATCTCTGCCAGAGATACAGATTTTTAGACAAGAAAATACTCTTTTTGAGTAAAAATCTGTTTCTGCCGTGTTTTTCTTTCCACAAAAAGTGCAAATACCTTGTTAAAAACGATTCTGCTGGAGAGAATCAATGAGTTTAACCGGACATAAGATGTCTCATACTGCTCCGACAAGTCAGTTCTCATAACGTGCACACCGGAGACTTTAAGTTTCCACATCACACTCATTTAAGTTGCACAATCTCACTACCGTGATGTCACAAAATCATGTAACTGCACATACTGTACGTCTTCAACCCAGATTTCGGGTGAGCAAAGTCAATCTTTCCTGCCTTTAGCAGATGTGAACGACAGTCGTCAAGCTGTCAGTACAAAGATCATTTTGCACAGTGACGATCAAACACTCAAGTAACAAGCAGCTCAATATGGTTGGAATTTTTGAGTGGTGGGGGATCAATGTGAGTTGAGTGAAGTTGACCTTTGACTTCAGGTTGCTTGATAATGATGTCTTTAAAGCAAATGTAAAACTAACTGACTTCTGGGAAGTTATATTAATTGATTGTGCCATTATCCAGTAATTGACAGTCTTGCTGTTGAACAAAAGTCATCCGTCCCTTTGAGCGATGAAAAAAGTCTTCAAGATTCGCTTGAAACTTACGCCTGAGCAAGTGCAAGACTTGAAAGCTTTCTCCGCTGAGCCCGGGGTGTTTGCCTGTATAAACTTGTCAGAGTGACACAAAATGGCACAACTTGAGGCAATTGGGCAAAGCTTCAGGTTTTGGCAGACTTTTTTGATTATTTCACCGCTGTGCTGTCGCAACAGACCACTTGGAAACTTCCTGCTACTTAGTGAAGTGTTTGTTTGAGGTCCGGCCTTCCCCCACTCATGCTTCACTGACAACGGAAAGCTGCTCATGCAGTCAGGACACGACTGAGAGGACTGGAATAACCAGCAGCAACCCTGACAACTTCTGGCAACGGACTGGTGCTGAGGAATGTGGAACCAATTGACTTTTTCTTGTTACTGTGACAACTTAAAAAACTAGCCACCTTTTTTATCTGGAGCTTAAAAAAAAAAAGCTTTGTTTCACCACTTGGTAATTGCACTCGATGATGGATTTACATATTTTAAATACACCTCACAGAAAGGAGAGATAAACATTGTAATCAGTGGTTTGGACACAGCTGGGGCATGATGGTTATGCAACACACTAAACGTACAGTCACAGCCATACCCATTTATGTCTCAACACATGCACGACGCGCTGACTTACATCCTCGTTCGCCTCCACGCAGCCGCTGCTGAAGGGAGCGTCCCCGTAGGCCTGCTGCAGCAGGGGCAGCACCGATTTGGCGTACAGCTGCCACCACATGAGCAGGTAGTCGGGGTGCAGCTGGCACTGGTCAGGGGACAGCGAATGACCTCTGACCTCGCCGCTCTGAGCGTCGTAGGAGTGGCTCCACGGCTTCACCTTGCCCAGGAAGTGCACGACTTTGGCGTCACGGCCGTACCTGTGGAAAGGCGAAGAGAGCGTCAGGTGGGAGGAGAGAGGGAAAGAGGCTCAAACACGCAGACTCTTGACTCTTGTGGTCTTAAAAAATCATTTGTAAAGAAGCTTAACTCAATATTAACTCCTTTACGACTTACAGGAATCCTGACTAACTGGGGAACATGGCACAAATGCAATTTCCCCCTAATGACATTAAAATATAACTGGTAACTGTCACCACACGGCTGAAATCCAGAGACCTTTTCACCAAATTTGCAGCACACAAGAATAGAAAACCGTGCGCACACAAGTACCGGAAGTTTGGCGTCGATCATTAACACGATATCAATAAATATCGCGGTTATCTTCCTTACCGGTGAATTGCAACACCCCAGATCGACTAGTCCTTGCAGCTGTGCAACTTACAGTAGCTCTTCTTTTCTTGAGGCAGGATGTGTGTTGTTTCATTGGCCTCTTGTAATTCAACACCCAACCACAGACACAGAAATACACAACCTTTGAACTGACCTTGGATACATTTTATGCCTCCTCACACACAGACACCCTGAAGTCTCACAAGGAAAGCTACAGAATTGGGGCAATAATGCGGCTGCACAGGAAGAAACCCTGGATGCACTGATCGTGAATGTGTGTTTGCATGTGTGTGCGTGTGTGTGTGAGTGTACTGACTGTTTGAAAGCTGGCAGGTAGGAGTAAATGGCGATACTGCTGAGGTTGTAGATGAAGGGAAGGTGTTTGGAAATATCCGCCGTCGCCCAGGTGTTAAAGAAACTGTTGAGGACCCCCTGATCTCCACCTGCAGACACGGACACACGCACACGCATATTTTTAGACGTGACATAGTGAGAAGCAGCTGGGAGCTCTCGTTTGGCATTTAAATACAACAAACCCTCATTCAAGACGTTAACAGTCATGTGAAAACCATTCTGTGTTCTTGCTGCGAGCGACGAGAGGGGATTCAAAGACACAAAACAAGATAATGAATGAAATTAAACTGTTTTTGTGGACTTTCTAAAAGAGTTATAATTTTCCATTCTCATAACATTTTCCTCATCTGGCCTCTCTGCTCGGGCTCTGAAATCCAGACTGACACACTGCAGCAAATACCTGACTGGTCAACGCCTCACACACACACATACACACATACACACATACACACATACCGTACATTCCCACAGACCGTGTCCTTTCTCGCAAGTATAAATAGAAAAACTGAAACGTGTTGACAACGCTGGGAGAGGATGCTGCACACAGTGAATTACAGCATGTACAGATGTATGTGACACTGTTGACGCAGGCAAAGGTCAGGGGTGAGCTGGTGGTGTGAGGACGAGGTCGGACCAAGTCAGGGTTAAGACGAGGACACACTGAATGAGCCTGAGGAAGCATGCTAATGCTTGTCATAGAGTTGCTCGCATGGCTGCAGACTGAACAAGAGGAAACCAACTTTGCATTCCCACCTTTACTTCCTTTACTGTCTGTTTTGACGTTAAGGCTTATAGAGGGGTGTTTCTATCGGTGTGGCTGCCTTGATAGGTAACATGAAGCTTCAGTCCTCAGTCAGGATGGTTGTTGCTTGGCTATGAGAAGTGATTTACGAGCAAATTGCTCAAACTCCCTCCAGAAATCTCTGGTTGTGGTCACACAAGTTATCTGGTGTAGACAAGCTACGGTAAGAACCAATTATCAGTCAAGAGATTGACTGATAATGGTAAAGACTAGACATCAGGTACCAGCATCTGTCTCCCTGCGTTTTTTGGTGTCATTTCCTCTTCAGATCACTTTCTCGCTTTTAATGGGCCGTGGGAGATAAAAAAAAACACGGTCTCACCGTCAAAGCTGCCGTTTTCACTGCAGAACTCGAGCAGCTTCTCGTGTGTCTCGTTGGACGGTCTGAAGACAAACACACCCGAGTTGAAACAGTCTGGCCAACCTGGATCCGGCGCTGCAGATAGTTCCTCTCTCTCAAAGAGTTCATCTATATTTGACAGAACCTGAATACATTCAAACAAATGTTACTTACTCAGATATATCTAGTTTCATCTTTCCTGTTTCCACAATAGTGATTCTTGACAAATGCAGAAGTCTAATGTAGAGAAAAAAAGCAATTCAGGTGTTTCAACTTGTAGCTCAAATGTTATATCTAACTCTAGGTTGATTTTTCTTTGCCGAGGTGGATGTTTTCTGCTGTCGTCAGGTCTGTTTCTCACCAGCGTGTCTGCGTCCATGAACACACACTTGCTGTAGTGCGTGAGAGTCCAGCAGTGCAGTTTGGTGAATGTCACTCCCAGATCCGGACGCTTCATGAGGGACAGATGTGCCGAATCTCCCGAGTCCATAACGTCCACCACACGCACCTCGTCAAAAATGGAGCGTAGAGCATCTCTACAACACAGACAGTAGGATTTGCGATGTCAGTGGGTGTGTCGGATATCGTTTGACACTTTTGTCATCCAAAGCCTCACTGGCTCTGTGTGTTACCTGCACGGATCTGCAACATGAGGCCCCACCAGCGCGACCAGTTTCTTGGTTGTGTTGTGGTTTCGTAACGACTGGCCGAGAACCATCGCTCCCTTGGCGTAGCTGTCGTTTGTCGCCAGCGTCACAAAAGCCTCGTCTGTTTGGAGAAGCACACAAAACACACACTGTGATCAGCCACGTGACTGGAATGTTATCATATCAGTGTCACTCATGTGTCTTCTGTCTTTAACCCGTCAATTATCTGCCTATCAAAGTCTCTTATTAGCTTTAGCTTTTTAGTAAGACACACCCCTACAAGCCAGTCCGATGACCTAAACAGTGGATTTTATAGTGGATGTTACAATAATTTCATACAATAGAGCTGTTAACTGTTAAATTAAGCTGCTTGCAAGCACTATAACAAATAAATCACACAGTACACTCTTTACAGCCTCTTGCCCCTTTAAGGACAGTGGGGTACAGGCAAACTTTGTGTTGGTCAGATCTCTGTAACATCACAGTAGGACGGGTCAAAACCAAACATGATTATTCATTTTGCTCACCAGCACCAGGGTTATTGATGTGCTGACTGTCAGTCGGCTCATGTTAAAAACTGGGCCGAACTGCTTCCCCGAATCTCACTGACACTGCTTTTGTTGTCCAGCATATATCCTGTATGCTGAGGTGTTAAAGTAACGGATGACCTATTAATCAGGCTGGTGGTGAAGACAGACAAATTGGCACCAGACTTCATCTGCAGGCCCATTGTGTGAACTCCAGTGTCTGACGTGTCCCTCCATGAATACATTAGCGACAGCAGGGGGCACACTGTGTTGCTGCTACAGTGAAAAAGCAGGCCCGGAGCCAGCAGATAGTATTCATCAAGTCGAATGTGTGTCTTGCGAGGGGGCTTCTGGGAAACCTGATCAGAGAGGCGGTGTTGTGCGGTTGCTAAGTTCTCTTTCAAGGAACTATAGTGACTAACGCAAGAGTGTGAGGCGTGTCTCTAGTACAAGGCCGTACAGGAAGCATGTGTTGTTTTTCCCACAGCGTAATCAGAAGCCACATACAGTACGACCTACACACCTGCGTCTCCACTGGGTCTGACATGCCTCAAATTATGAAGAGATATTTATGAATAACAGATTCTGGTAAATCTGTTTAAAATATTAGTGAATGGTGATAATGGAGCAGGATTGTACAAGATAATGAAGTAATAATCTGATTAAATATTTATTTATTCATATTCTAATGTCAAATGTATGGTTGTTTGCAGATAAAATGTAAAGAGATGCTTGTAAAGTGTTTATGAAGAACAAATAAACTATTTCCTGTATTCAATTTCATGTTAATATGATGCAAAAATGTAAAACTCTCTGCCATACAGTTTATTACACAGTAATTATGTATAGTCGTTTAAGGGACTACATTAATAATAATAGAAAATAGAGAGTGTGACACTATAAGCCTTATATAGTATTATAAAAGGCCACAGACTGTGGCGCACGTAGGCACTGGGAACATCCAGTCAAGGCAATCAAAGACCTCACATTAACCCAGGAAGTGAACAGTGTGGTCTTTAAAAAATAAAAGCCCACATGAGCAATGGAAGAAAGTGAAGTTTTAAAGTTTTTCTTGAGCTCAGACTTGATTTCAGCACAGTAGTAAGTAAAATAGACTGAATATGAACATATTATTCTTAATCCAAGTCTTTTTGCATTCTTAACTTTCAGACAATCTTAGAACAAACGTCTTAAAGTCGGATCATCGGTGTCCAAACACGAATTTGGACCCTGGCAAAGTCACCTGGGTGACACCAAGGACTTCACTTGAGTCAAGTCAAAGAATCTCATTTTGAAAGTACCAGATAATCCATTTACACTAAAAACAATACCAGCTAAATTTTTTTTAATCTATATATAAGATCATTACACTTGGTAAGATCTTCAGTTTACGCAGTGTGTGCATGAAGAAATCAATGTTGGTAATTTCAACTGGCCCACTTTGTGACACCGGGACGTGCAGTGTCACAATCCACACTCTGACTTCACTGTGGCTGCACATCCGACTCAGACCTCAACATTAGAGCTAGATCCATATTTTTTCATTAAATACATGCTCATATTCTGCAAAGTTATGTCTGACCTAAAACTGACAGCAAAAAAAAAAAATGTAAATGTCCAAATATCCAATGATAGAATGTAATTAAGTACATTTACTTAAGTATCGACAGCTTTACAAGTTGCGCTTTACTTGAGTATTTCCATTTTCTGCAACTTTATATTTCTAATCCACTAAGTTTTGGAGGCAAATATTGTACTTTTCACTCACTAAATTTATCTGACAAGAATCAAGTAGCTGGGGGTTGTTTTGTTTTGTTTTAATAATTACTCGAGTAAAAAAAAAAACAGACTGATAATCAAAAAATCCTTAATTTCAGATCCAATAATCAGTTCACCCATAGCTTACTGTATATACAGTACATACATGTAAATATAGGTATACTTTACTTTTATTATTACTTTTGATACTTAAGTACATTTAATATCAGATACTTAAAGACTTTTTCTAAAATACTCTCCATATGGGCGACTTACTATACTTTTACCTCAGTAATATTTTATACAATATCTTTACTTTTAGTCAAAATCCTATAAGCATTTTTGAAAGATCTTCATCAACAAATCTGTTAAGAGATTTAATTCTCCTATTTTCTACATTTTGAGTTTCTCCACCAGTTGCATAAAACACGCTTTAACTTTGAAAATTACAACCGGAAGTGCTCTTCCTGTCGCTCGCCAGCTTCACTCTGGTCCAAACCACTGCAGCAGCTCATCACATCCAAAACCAAAACCTCTGAAAACGCTCCCATCAGTAACAAACATTACAACCCCCGCCTCGTGTCCACACTGCAGCAGCACTGACTGCAGCAGCAGCTGTTTTTCTGCAGCCTGCACATAAAAATCGCGATGTTTCGGGAGGTGAGTGCAGTGCGCGCAGCCCCGGTCCGGTCCGGAGTGTGGCCGTGTTCCGGTGCCAGTGCGGCGGCCGTGAGTGTCGTCGGAGCCCTTACCTGACATGGTGCCGTGAGGAGAGCCCGACCGGGTCGCGGGGGTCGTGATGCGGCAGATGTAGGGTTTGCACTGCGAAGGGCAGAGCTTCAGCAGCTGGGAGCAGTCCAACACAGGAATTAAGCCCCACATTTTCCGGGTCATGTGACCACTGACAGCTGACACGCCCCCCAGCCTTCTCTCTCTCTGTCTCTCTCTCTCTATTTCCAGTTTATCTTGATCACTTTATCATGAGTGATGGGAAAACAGAGGAGATTAGGCAACACTGGCAGGCTGTTCTGCAGAAATGATACTGAAACCATACAGGTAGAGGGAAGCGGTACTACAGTGTAATAATGCTCTGTTACAATTAAAAGCAACGTGTTTAACAGTCTATAAACTGCACATTAGCATCAAAATATACTTTAATATATATATAAATATAGATATACTGTAATTAATCATCTATTCTTCAGAGCGTTCATCATACTGCTGGTTAGTTTAATCTATAAATAATCTTTTATTTGTTTATTATATTCTCCATTAATGACATAAATCTAACTTAATATTTAAAAAGGTAAGTAGATATATGTTGTATTCACAAGGCAACAGTCCTCAAAGTTTCCCCTTGTTAAAGAGTAAAGCTACTTATGAAATCTATAAGATCAGTGAAAAACAGGAAGCCACAAAACTGCTTTTACTCTTTACACTTTTGCTTTTTGTTTTTATTTTACTTCCTGTGATATAATTATTCAAAACAAGTGTCCTGTTTGCTTCAGTTTAAGAAGTATGCAAACTATGTCGTCTGCGGCAGCCCAGCAGCAGGATGACCTTCGGTGCAGTTTACTTTTCTAAGAAAACAGGAAGATCCTCTTACTCCATCAGTCTGAGTCAGCGCTGCCCCTGTGTGGCCATGGCTTTGCATTACAGCCGAATGAAGCGTCAAACTTTGACATGCTCTAATCTCACACACAGCTGTAACTACATCCAGTATGTATGAGAAAAGATAAAAAACAAAATGTGCAGTGAAGCGCTCTTCTTCTTCTGTTTTCTTAGACGGCTTTTCTTTGCTGACGCTCGGTGCAAACTCATCAGCAGTTTGAGGTGAGTCACAGAGGAAAAGATGTAAGAAGCGATCCTTCCTTTCTGCTGCTGTCACAGCATTTAACACCCGTATCCATCCGTGCAATCATTAACTGGTGTAACAGTATGTGAATGACTAATTCTGCCTTTCTCTTCTTCTGAAGGTCTTTTGGTTTTCGCTCTTGTACGCACCGCTGACCAAATACATTTCCTCTTTCAGATAATAAAGGAACATTTGATTTTCACAGAAAAGGGGAATTTCATACACCAGTGAAGTAGGAACAACATTTGTCTATGCAAATAATACTTTTAAGGTCAAACTATGTCTATAAATCCAGACTGTATCGCCTCTTTAATAGTCAACACTCAGTTTTCCAAAACAGATGTGGCAAGGCCCAAAGCATTCAAACAAATGACATAAATCCACCTTGTGTGCATTTTGTGTGCGTATGTCTGTGTGGTTTTTTTCCACCTCCCTGCGCATGTGCTCCAGGATGCCAGTGAATAATGCAGGAGGCTTATGAGAAAGTCTTTGGCCGACCGTTACAACTTTTACACCAGCAACAGCTGATCCTGGCTCAGGGTCCGCAACCTGCTGCATCAACGGCTGGAGGTGGAGCGCTTACCTGAGAGCGACGATGAGGAGGAGAGGGTAACCGGAGAGCACCTCAGAGTCACAGAGTGAAACTGGGCTGATCAGGTGTCTCAGGTGAGGGAGAAAGACATGATGGAGGTGTGCAGGCTCAGAATTTAGTGCTGTGTTACTTTGTTGTGAGTCTTGTGTCTTGATTTTAGGCTTGATTATGGGACTGTTTGTGTCTTTTTAGAGGTGAAGTGAGAGGCTGACAGGGGAGACGTGAAGAAAAGGAAAAGGTTAGGAGAGAGGGAAAGTGAGAAAGAGGGGCTTGGAAAGGAGAATACGGAAGAAAAGGCCCCAAAACCGATTCTGAGTCGGCAAAAAGCTGATTTACTACTTTGGATTGGCCCCGCTCCGGACTGTAAGCTCCTTCAGCCTGCCTGCAACTGAATGTAAGCTCCTTACTTCTCTTGTTTCTTTACATTATACTTTACCATTCTCAAAATTCTCAACTTATTTGCACAATGTCAAGTCAGCAAACTCAGCTCAACAGGCAAAAGTTGCCTGGAGGTTCGAGGGTCAAATGACACAGATCCAGGACTAAAAAAGGCACAAAGACAAGAAAACGAAATAATCAGCAACGGTTTTAAACTTTTCTGTGTGTTGGTATAAAGAGTGAACGCTGGGGTAAATGTCACTGTCGCTGTGAAGCGGGGCAGTTTAATCTAAGTGATGCAGTTGGCTCAGTGCCTCAGGTTACAAGGCATTGTGTGACAGTGAGGCAAGCGATGCAGACAAACACAGGCCTCATGTTTTAAACATGTCTGACAGAAATAAAAAATGTGCGCCACACTAGGAACACTAACTTCATACTAAATACTGTTTTCCCACAAAATGCAACAAGAGGACAGACACAGTGTTGTTAGTGTTATTTATTTATTCATTTATAAAATCAACAAAATTGACTGCTTGAAATCTGTCAGTGCCCTGAGCTGCGTCTTACAGGCAGCACTTAGCTTACTCTATTTTTACCCACCTTGTATTTTAAAATGCTGTTTATCAATGAGTCATTCTTTATGAGAATATTAATCTTTATAAATAACTTTTTTGACCATTTGGACCACTTTCATTCACTATATTTGTTGTTTTTTCAAAGTAATGTCATGGTGATGAATGACTGATGTCATAGTACAGTGATGTCAGAATGATGTTTAAGTAGAATGATGTCACAGTGATGTCATAATGATGTCAGAGTGATGCCAGCAGGCCCTCTGGCAACCTGCCAACACTCCTATCTGCTTTTATGTCTCCATTATGGACCAATTAATTAATTGCCTCATGTTTTGTTCTGTGTTGTTGGTAGTGGCTACTGATCCACACCGCTTGGAAACAGTGAGGAAAAGTTGTCCGTCTTTAATATAAAGGAAACAGCTAGCCAGTCAGTCACATGGTAACAAAGTCTGTCGACCACTACCACAAAAGCTCACTTACCAACACGTTTGCATCATCCATGCAAAAAACAAAGTATAGAAAAGAAAGTAGTGGTTTTGTGGATTTTCCAGAGGAAACTTCAGGAAGTCACTGCACCTGGATAGCTGTTTCCACCTATTTCTAGTCTTCAAGCCAAGTTAACCATCTTCTCATATTCATGTACAGACATGTTATGAGAGTCCGTCTTTCGATCTAAATCTTGGCAGGGCAAATAGCCCTTTAAATTGTATATGGATAAGTCTTGGGCAATGTTTAAGGCTTAAGATAAAATCAATCTGATAAAAGAGCAAATTTGTTTACAGCTTCAGAGATATGATGCTCTTAGACATGATAGCAGCACACTGACAAGTTGGTGGCATGCCAGGGTGTAAATTTGCCACACAAGCAGTATATTAAAATTAATCTAGTTCTTTACTTTTTATTTTGATCTTTCATTTTATCATTTTAGGGTTGAAATGTATAGATGCACTGTAAGTCAGATGTTAACTTTAACTGCAGATCAGCTGGCCGGCAGAGACAAACGGATGAAGCCGTCTCTCTCTATAGACAACAACATGATGACACAGCTGAGGTGTTAAATGTTAACTGTCTGACGACGCCTGTCCCAGGGTCCAGGCAGGCCAAAGGTCCTCTCTGCGCCTCTCCTGAGTGACTCCTCCTAGGAGAGATAACCAGCTCTCCAGACTCTCTGGGATCCAGCTTCCGCTCTGTCCCTGGAGCTGTGGAAGACTCGACTCCTGTAGCCAGCCCGGAGGGATCTGCACCCACAGGCTTACAACTCAAGGAAACACACAGATTCTTATGAAGGTATCGGCTCTGTCTCCGTCTCATGTTGTCTTTTCCTTTGTCGTCTCCTCGGGAAACAACTTTATTGCGAAATGCTAAGACCTCAGGGGTTTTATGGGAGACCTCAGGTGTGTGAATGTGTCCGAATGTGTGTGAATAATCGGTGTAGAGTGAAGAAATGTCAGTGCTCTAAAGACAATGAGACAAATCCCAGTTTATAACCTGACACTTTGTGATGTTTCTTCTTCCTTTATGCCATCTCTCAGCTTGTGTTAGTTATGTTTCTGAGGTTAAATGGTTTTAAATCTCTACATCAAGTGTTTGCAGTATTATAAAAATGAAGTCCTCAGATACTCTATTCAGTTAAAGAACCATTACAACAATGTAAAAATCTGTGCCAGTAAAAGTCCTGCACTTAAAATCTTGCTTGGGTAAAAATATAGAAGTATTAGCTGTAAATGTACTTAAAAGATCACAAGTAAAAACATGCATTGTGCAATAAAATCTCCCATGTGACTTATAATATATTTTATAAAGCAATTTAGACAGTAAATACTGATGAATCAATGTATGAGCATCATTTTGCGATTATAGCTGCAGGAGTTGGTCCCAACCTCAGGGTCAGGGACCCTCCATAGGGTCAGCAGATAAATCTAAAGGGTTGTGAGATCATTAATGGGAGAATAGAAGCAAAAACGTTCTGACACTCATTCATTTCACTCGTTCATTTTTTGAACTTTGGGCTTGGACTGATATTTGCTTTTTTGGAAAAAATATGAAAAGTAACTAGTTACAACAGCTGTCGGATAAATTTAGCAGAGCAAAAAGTAAAATATTTACCTCAGAAGTGGAGCGGAAAAGAAATATAAGGTAGCATAACATAGGAAGTAAAGGTAAGTAAGGTGCAGTACTTGAGTAGATGTACTCAGTAACTTTCCACATGTTGCTTAATCTTGCAAAATCACCTTCTTCCTTGTGCTCAGTACAATCCAAAACGTGTGTGTTTATCATCTGTGTGCATGTTTCAGGTGTACCAAGGCAGAAGGCACAATGGAAAATCACATCACACAGATTTCCCGAGACAACCTGGACGATCTCAGAGAGGCCTTTAATAAAATTGGTCAGTTTCACACACACACACACGCCCTGCAAAATGTATCGACAGGGAATTGTGACCCAAGTAAGAGTTTTACAGCCGACCATAAAGTATGAGTCTTATGTAAGAGATTTTTATGGCTCGGGTTGTTGAGTGTATGTACTTTCTGTGTGAGGTATTTTTGAAGGTAATAACGAGACGTTGCCAGATTTTTGTCGGTGTAATTACAGAAAGATGCTGATGATAGTGTGCAATAAAGATACAACCTTTGTGTTACAGTATGATATGCAAAAGATAAACAGGTGGGTGAGATTTTGTTCAGTTTCAGCTGTAACACTCCAGTGAACGTCATTTCATACAAAACAACTGACACGTAGCAAAATTAAAAGTAGGAAAGCTTCTTTAAGACTATGTAGCTTTGTACTAATTGTAGGTAAAACCACACAAAATGACAATTTCCACATATTGTTGCTTTAATATCTGGAGGGTGAGTATAATTATCATCTCGTGAGCATTAAACTTTAGGTTTATTTGTGTGATGATGGTGTAAGCAGAAAGGTCAACATGTGAGATTTATACAGATCTATCATATACAGTATAGTGTTGAGTGAGATGTTAAGAATGAGCTAGAGAAATAATACTACAGCACAAGGGAATGTCATTAGTTTTGCAAGTATTTACTCATAAGTAGAGCTGCCCTATATGGCCTTAATTATATATAATATTAAGGCTATAATATCCCGATACACGATATATATATATTGATGTTAATAAAATCTCCTCAAAAGCACTTCATAGATACTCGGACTGTGAGGGAAAATCAAACATCACAATATTTTTGACCAAATACCTCAAAAATGATTGTGCATTATTATTGGAGGGTTGACTATCGGTACTTTAACAAAACATTAGCACAATGAGATTTTTGATAAATATCAGCAATGTGGATATAATGACTAAGTGGGTAAAGACAAGTATGAGAACAAGTAGAACAGTTTAAGTTTAGAAAACGACATTGCTTTACTGTGACGCAGCCTTTAAAACAGGAAAAATGAAACACATAACATATTACCATACACTGATGTCCAAAATCTTAGACAATATGTGGTCTCATGTCATTAAAATGATATAATATCGATATATTGCCCAGCTCTACTGATAAGAATGGGATTATTTGAATATTTGACCTGATTGGGTCATCAGAGGAAAAGTTAGGGGATTAACAAAGTCATTAGAAAATCATCCTCTGGGGATCATGAATGTCCGGATACTTTGACCTCTGCAGGCTTGAAAATGAAAAAATCCAGGAAGGCAGAAAAAACTTGGTTAGTTAAAAAATGTGACATTTGTCCACAGGCAAAATCACAATTCATCACATGGAGAACATAGTGTTCAGGTTTAAATGGAGCAGTAACTATTTATAAAGCAATAACTGTTCATAAACTCAACACAACTAATTAAACTCAAATATTATTCTTGGTTCTCCCTGTAATAAGCACTGAAGTATATAGTTGGGAAATCATTAGGAAATTACAGACCTCTTACTAAAGCATTACCAGGTTTTTGTTTGTGCTAGCGTTTATCGTCTGTGTGCACCCATAAATATTGAGCCCACCAGTTTTAGATTGATATTTGTCAAGCAAATTGACTCACTGGATCTGTGTGTGTGTGTGTGTGTGTGTGTGTGTGTGTGTGTGTGTGTGTGTGTGTGTGTGTGTGTGTGTGTGTGCTTCTCTATGTGTTCAGACATTGATAAAAGCGGCTTTGTGAGCGACTTTGAGCTGCAGGAGCTGTTCAGAGAGGCGAGCTACTCCCTGCCGGGGTACAAGGTGCGAGAGATCATCGAGACCTTCATCGCCGGGGACACCAACAAGGACGAGAAGATCAGCTTCGAGGAGTTTGTGTCTGTGAGTTCTGATACAAAGATTGCGTGAGCAAATGTATGATCTCGCTCGTCTGACCGCACGTGGAGTGACACAGCCTGTCCATGTTCAGATCTATCAGGAGCTGAAGAGTAAGGAGCTGAGCGAGTCGTTTAGGAAAACCATCTCGAGGAGAGATGGGATCCGCTCCTTCGGAGGAATGTCAAGGATCTCCAGCGAGGGGACGCAGCACTCCTACTCTGGTGAGGGAGAGTATGCATTGTGTGTGTTGGTGTGTGTCCCCCTATTTAGCATTCCTAAGTAGTAATCATTTAAAATATGTTTCACAACAAACTACAATGTAGTTGTAAGCTGATTTAAGTGCTAAGCGTGTGTGTGTGTGTGTGTCTAGATGAGGAGAAGGTGGCATTTGTCAACTGGATCAACAAAGCCTTGGCAAAGGATGAAGACTGCCAACATCTGCTGCCCATGAACCCTGACGATGAAAGCCTCTTTAACTCTGTCCGTGACGGCATAGTGTTATGGTAAAACACACACACAGCGTGTTACACTTTTTTCTATCAAAGTGATTTATGACAGCCCACCTTCATGTCACTGTTACTTCAAGTACCCTTTCTTTTCTGTTTTATAGATTCCTGTAATTCTTGCCTAAACTATGGTACCTGCAAATGTTAAATAGTTTGTTTTATCTTGGAATGACAATGACAGTAAACTTTATTCTTTCTGTGACATCAAAGGTTAAAGCACGAGTGGTGTGATCCTATTTTATTGCAGTTGTTATAGTAGTTCACGCATCCTCCTTATTCACTTTCATTCCTTCGCTTCCACGTGACGGACAGAGTACACAGAGATAACACACATCTGAAACGACATTAGGCAATTCGCTGAGACTCACATCACGCTCCGTGTTCTCTTTCAGCAAAATGATCAACCTGTCTCAGCCCGACACGATTGACGAAAGAGTCATCAACACCAAGAAACTGACCCACTTCAAAATGACAGTGAGTCGTTGCTTCATTTATGTTAAGTAAATCCATAACGCCTGTACGCTTCAAACACAGAAGATCCAGAAGCACCAGATCTATCATCAACTAAAGGAATAGTTTTTAGCTTTGGACCGAGCCGCGCTAGCTGTGTCCCCATGCTCCCAGTCTTTATGCTAAGCTAAGCTAACCGGCCGCTGGCTGCAGCTTGAAGATTGATTTAGCCAATAAACTGCAGATTTTATGTTTTTTTATAGCAGTTAACCACATAATTCCTGTAGCGAACATGTAATAAGTTATATTACTGTATGTATGGATATCAGCTAAGACAGTAACAATTATAAGTGTGGATCTTTGAGACAGAATATGTGGACTGTGCAGAAACAGCTTGTTATTTATTAACTTTGTACTGCCCACTTCCTTCTTTTTTCTGTTTTATATCGCTTGTGATGCTCTTGCTGCCTCCTCTGAAAAGAAGTAAAGAAAAGAAAATCATAGTCTGAACAAACTGGGTCTTCTAATTCTCGCTGGATCATATTTATCCATAAAAGCCATCCCTTTCCTAAAAGGAGCAAGAATATAGTGCTGCGTTTTACTTCTAATAAGTTAGTTATTATTGGATTCAGGCCACGAGCCTGTTTTTGCTCAGCTGTTGAATTGCTGAACCAAAAACGAACCCACGATTCATTTGCATTCGTAGGAGAATCTGGTTCTGGCTCTGAACTCAGCCTCAGCGATCGGCTGCATGGTGGTGAGCATCGACGCCCATGATCTGATAGCTGGGAAACCCCATCTGGTCCTGGGACTGTTCTGGCAGATTATCAAGGTCGGCCTCTTTGCTGATATAGAGCTCAGCAAGCACGAAGGTCAGTGCACACACACACACACACACACGCACACACACTGAGATTGTAGGACGAGTCAGCCACGATCCCAAAGCATCAGTACGTGACTTCCTCCTTTGCAGTTGTAATAATAAGCATGGCCACTAGAGGTCACCGCCTAAAAAAGAAATGCAAATATGGGTCGTAATAAGCTTTCACAGTCAACCTACAGCTCGTTTTTCATGATGAGGATGTGCTGTATAATTCAAGCCTTCATGTCAAGTTGGCACATTGATATATTAATAGAAAAATCACTACACAAGCAAACATGATCATTTGCATTTTGTATGAGAACATTTTCACGTGTGTTTGTAGGTCTGATCGGCCTCCTGTCAGATGGGGAGCAGCTGGAGCGCCTGCTGTCTCTCTCCCGTGAGGATATTCTGCTCCGCTGGGTCAACTATCACCTACAAAACGCAGGAACAAACACCATCAGCAACTTCAGCGAGGATATTAAGGTACACTTCAGAACACACACACACACACACAAAATTACACAAACACATGGGTTTTAACCCCTTCTTGTACTGTACCACTGTAGGACTCGCGAGCCTACTTCTACCTGTTGGACCAGATTGCTCAACATCAAGAGAGCGACTTCAAAATGAAAATCAAAATTGACATGAGCGGGCTCAACGTGAGTCAGTTTGTCTTTTTTAAAGGGTTACTTTGAGCGACTGATGCTGGCAGGATTACATGATGTACATAATGTCTGTAACGTCCCTGTCCATGTTTCATGTGTACGTGAAGGAGCATCATTTGGACCATAGGGCTGAGCTGATGCTGCGACAGGCGGCCCGGCTGGACTGCAGACAGTTTGTTTCTCCTCAAGACGTCACATCTGGAAACAGCAAGCTCAACTTGGCCTTCGTAGCCAACCTGTTCAACATGCATCCTTCTCTGCAGAATGCTCAGATCAACGGCCTGGAGGGTGCACATTTCGAGGGTGAGACGCACATACAACTCACTGAGCAACTAGATCTTCTACGGGAGTGACAAACACACAGACACACACATACCAGAAAGTGAATCATAATGTGAATGTGATGCAATTCTCAACACACATTGAGTCTTAGCCCAGTAAAAAGCCCAAGGCAATAAATGTTTAAAGGTGTGACAAGTTATGGCAGCCATAAATCCGTATTTACCGTGAGCTATAGCCGAAACCTAAAACATTCTGATCAGCTGACAGCAACTGTATGGCTCCTTTATCATGTCCTCATGTCTCACCAGCTGAGACCAGAGAAGAGAAAACGTTTAGAAACTGGATGAACTCCCTGGGCGTCGCTCCATATGTGAACCACCTGTACAGGTAGGTCATCAGTTACATGCCAATGTGGTAAACCTTATCAAGGAAGCAGGGTTGGATCCTTAACATTCCTACAATTATTGAGTTATAACCAAGGGCCATGCCGAGCAAACGCACAGTATGTTCTACAGTACACATGCTCTCATGAGTATATTCATGGTTTTATCTGATCTTTATTGCACCGTTTGATCATGTTTTTGAAAAATCTATTTTTTATTCTAATGGGTTTCTTTGAACGTGCGCCTGTTACTAAAAATGAAACTGTTGCAGCAGTGATACTTGGATCTAACTCTGTAGAGCTCCTGAGAGATGTCCACAGTACCTCACGTTCTCTGTCCTCTACAGTGACCTGTGTAACGGTTTGGTGATCCTGCAGCTTTTTGAGAAGATAAATGTGCCTGTGAACTGGAAGAAAGTCAACAACCCGCCTTACCCTATCCTGGGGGGCAACATGAAGAAGGTGTGCGTGCTATGCATACATATTAAAGAAACAGAAAGCTTGCGATGGGAAAGTAAAAGGGCCATAACGTTGTTTTTCTTCGTGTGTCTTAGCTGGAGAACTGTAACTACGCTGTGGACCTGGGCAGGCACCTCGCTCAGTTCTCTCTGGTCGGCATCGGAGGAGATAACCTGAACCAGGGGAGTAAGATGCACACTTTGGCGCTCGTCTGGCAGCTGATGAGGAGGTACGTGAACAGTCTGAGGCTTTGGGACATGTCACCTGCTGTTAAGTGGTTTCAGTCGTTTATTTTGCTTGTCATCCCTCAGGTACACAGTGCGGGTTTTGTCAGATCTGGGTGATGGAGAAAAGATTGGAGATCTGATCATCCTCAACTGGGTCAACACCACCTTGAGCCAGAAACGCAAGGACACACAGATCAAAAGCTTCAAGGTGTGTGTGTGTGTGTGTGTGTGTGAGAGTGCTTGTTGTATTTGAGTAAACACAAGGCTGCATTTGCATTTGACGCCGCCTCTCTGTTTCCCGCAGGACCAACTGATCAGCACCAGTCTGCCAGTAATCGATCTGATCGACGTCATCGCTCCCGGTACCGTCAAGTGGGACATGGTGAAGAGAGTAGAGAGAAGAGTGATGACGGCGGACGACAAACTCAACAATGCCAAGTAAAATAATTGTTTCTCCTCCTTCAACATGTTTGTGACGAGGTCTTCATCTCCTAACTCCTCCCTCTTCCTGTTCCTCTCCTAGGTACGCAATCTCATTGGCTCGTAAGATCGGAGCTCGTGTCTACGCGCTGCCGGACGATTTGGTGGAGGTGAATCCCAAGATGGTGCTGACGCTCTTCGCCTGCCTCATGGGTCACGGTTTGAAAAAGGCCGACCACTGAAACCGACACGAACAAACCAAATGGAAACCAACCACCGACATTTATCCCACTCCTATACGCTTTTCATCTTTTTCTCAACATTGTAATTTTCCTTGTTTTGACCTTTATTTAACTTTTGCATGATCACCAGAGGGAGCAGGACAACCTCTCACTCTCTGTTAAACAATAAGCCTGCCTAAAGTTCAAAATAATCTCTCATGAGCAAAGCCATCGCATTTGTTTATCCGCGATTGTATTTAATAGGAAATTACGTCCATTTACTTCTTCTGTTATATGACAAGAGAACAAGATATGTCAGAAGGAAAAGCAGAATCACACACCCGTGCTTTATTTCTGTAAATGTTGTGCATTGAATATTGCTATTTAATTATTAAAGAGAATCTCTTAATTTTTCTTGTGTGTTGTCTCCGGATACAAAGTCTTTCAGAACTCTCAGAAGTTAAACCAGGTAGATCACAACATCTGTTAGTCCATAAATGCATAAAATATAACTGAAGCCATGTGTTATTTGTGTAATGATTAATCAATATAAATCAGACACGGTGTCCCTGAAAGCTCCACGGAGAAAACAACCTTGAAATGAGAGGCAATTAATTGATTCCCCTATTATATAATAGTGGTTGCAAGAGAATAAGGCCACAATTTCCAACTCAAGTACTACAAACTCTTTCTTTTACCATTAGTTTAATTTTGCATATGCATCAGAAAATCAGAATCTAATGGGACTTTTGCTTGGTTTGATAAACAATATACTCACATGTTGAGTTAAAGATACTGAGCTACATTTCAAGGAAGAATTGAATGTGACCCTGTGAAGTGAGCTTATTCTCTTTTATTCTACAACATACCGTGAAGTGATTTTAAAAATACGCAACTTAAGGAAATGTAAAAGTCAACTTTCATTAGTATTAGTAATTTTTGTGCACATTTGCATTAAGGAAACAAACATTTTTGTTGCTGGGGGCTTAAAAGAATACTGTATGTGATACTGGGCTGTATAAAAACAATTGTTTTGACAAAAAAGTAGTATATATAAAAGGCACATTTTCATTCATTTCAAAAGTACTTTACTTGAGTAAATCCATTTTCTGCTAATTTACCCTTTCACTCTTATGTATTTCTGAGAGAAATGCTGTACTTCTTCACTCTACTACATTTATTTTGAAGGTTAAATAAAATATAAAATAAAATATAACCAAGTAAGCCATTGTGGTGTTGTCAGCACAGGTTGAGTCTGGTGTGCAGGCTACGCCACCTTGTGGTGGATGTTACCAGTTGCCCTTTAAAGAAAATCTTACACTGTGTGTTTTAACAGTCTGGTTGAAGCTTGTGATGTGAAGTAAAACCATATGATGAGACAATTACTCTCAGTCAGGAGTACTTTTATTCGGATTATTGTGGATTACTTACTACTGAACTTGAGTACATCCATTTCCATCTCCTCTTTACTTCCAATCCACTATATTTTGGAGGAAAATACTTAACTTTTTTACTCTGTTGTATTTTTTCAATTGTGGAGGAAGTACTCAGACCTTTAATTCAGTAAAATAGTGATACCACAGTGTAAAAATACGAGTACAAGTAAAAGTCCTGCATTCAAAATCTTACTTAAGTGAAAGTACTAACATCAAAATACTTATTTATACTTATATTCATTATAATTATTGATGAATTAAACGATAAATTCAGCCAAAAATGAAAATTCAGTCAATACTCACGTCCTTGCCGATGGAAAGTCGAGTAAAGTTGAAGTGAAGTCCACAAAACATTTCTGGAGCTTCACATCAAAACAGCATTGCAGCATTCTCCAACACAACAGAAGTAGATGGGGACTTGTTTTAATGCATCAGTATTTATAATACATTAATAGAATATTATTATTAAATGGGCCACTCTGCATGATTCATGCTTTATAGTACTTTTGGGATGTTTTGATACTAATACTATTTTTCCTCTATTGATTATGTCATCGTTCTTGTAATAGAGTAAATCGACACTGTGGTATTGCTACTATTACCCAAGTAAAAGGAGTACTTCTTCCACCACTGTAAGTCATTAACAACTCCTCCGCCAGGGGGCGCAGTGTAGTTCGAGTTTTTCTTCAGGTGGAATGGCCCTCGGTGGCTGCCGTACCAAAACACACAACGTCATTTTGGAGCGAAAGTTTTCGAAAGACCTGACGTGATGGACAGGACGTGGAGGCGTATGCTGCTTAAAATAACCTGACAAATCCGTCATGTTATATTTTTAAAGACGTCGTTCAGATAGCGACACGAAGCTGCTGTAAAGATGGAGGGACTGGAGATGTCTGCGATGATACCGGCTCTTCAGGAGCTGGCCAGGTGAGGAAAGTTGGCTAAGCTAACCTGCTAGCAGTAGACTCTGAAGCTGCTCTAAGTTGAAGTTAGCCGTATAAACCTCAGTTAAGTTGATTAAAACCTTCGCTGTGTCACGTTTCCATAAATAACCTTACACTCTGTCGGTGTGTGCAGTGCCAGCGCGGCTGAGTACGACCAGGCGGTGCAGAAACCTCGACAGATCCTCTGTCAGTTCATTGACAGGATACTGACGGATGTGGACGTCGGTAAGTCAGGATGAGGTGGACAACTTCAACAATATCAGATACACCTGACAGTAAAGCCCAGTACAGAGGTCGAACACAGCTTAGTAAAACTATAAAAGCTTCAAGAGTGTGTCTATTTAACTTTGAATCGTTCAAACAATCCCTGACTGCTTGTGGCTCCTCAAAGCAAATCAGTGTCCTCTTGCTGCAGGTTGCATTAAATATTAAAGCAATAAAAGCACACAAAAAACACATTTCTCTTTCTTTTCTGACTGCATTTGATCATTTTGTGACTCGAGAATTGTTTGTGTGTCTTCCAGTTGCCCTCGGGCTGAACAAGAAGTCCAGTTCGGAGCCGGCCTGCGTGATGCTGCTGGACTTTTTGCAGCATATAATCAAATCCTCGTCACTGATGTTTGCCAACCCTGCCTGCCAGCCTGCCGAGTACCCAGACACCACGCAGAGCTGCACCGGTACAAGTTGCTCTTCAAAAATCTGATTTAAAAATGTGAAAAATTGCTATTTATGTTAGAATTTTATGTGTTTTCTTTCTCCGCCTCTGACGTCTCCTCATTCCTTCCTTGATTCAGACTTCAGTAAGTGGGTGGCGGTGCGTTTGCTTCGTGTGGCAGCAGCTCCAGACTGTGACATGATCCACAGGCGGGTCTCTGCGGTGCTGTGCTCCTTACTTCACACTCTGAGAGTTCGGGCACCGTTCATCTGCAGCGGTCTCTCTCGGGACCTCATTTTTTTGTGCCAGGAACTCGGCGACATCCTGTACACGCATGTTGCCACGCTGGCAGGAAAGGGACACACTCGCACACAAAAACAGTGGCCCGTAACACTTGAGTGCTTCAGGATCTCCTCCGTTTGTGCCTCCACGTACCTCACCCCCTCAACCCTTGCGCTCTCCTCTCCTGCTGCCCTGGAGTCGCTCTCTGCCATGACGATCGCAGTCGTAACTGACGTCCTGAGGGGGGTTGTCTCCCGTCGTGATGTCAGTGTGGCCTGGGAGACGGCTTGTGCCTTCCTGGCCAACGGCAACACCAGGCTGAGGAAGACCTCCATGGTGATGCTGAGGAACCTGGTGGAGCTGGGAGGGTTTCCTCAGATGCAGTGCCACGAGTTCTTCACGGCCTACCTTCACTTGCTGGAAACACACTCCTACACACACGCAGCAAACACAGACTTGGATGGGAAAGATCTCTATGAAGGAGAGCTGCGACACCTGACTCGCTGTGTGTTTCAGTCGTCTGGTGTCTCTCACTCACACTTTGAGCCCATCTATCTCTCGCAGGTGTTCGAATGCGTTTGCACTCTTGGCGGGGCAGGCGTCAAATTGGGGACAGAGGTTAAAGAATCACTCTGCTGGCTCTTCAGCTTCTTGCTATCTGTTGGAGCAGTTTATGAAAGTGCTGTTTTGTTAAGAAGGCAGCGAGTCACCGAGGTCTGCCGGATGCTGGCAAGCACCGTCGGAACAGAAAATCAAGCAGAAGTACGATTCTCTTCTTCATGTTTCTTTGTAAAATCTCTTGCTTTTACGTTTGACAACATTGGTCACAAATTTACTCTCACTCTTCGTGTTCTTTAGTGCGTGGAGGGATTTCTCCAAGCTGCGCTGAAGGCTGAGACTGTGGCTGTGGTGCAGAAGTCAGGAGACGGAGAAACTCCTGCGAAGAAATCCTGCAAATCTGCCACCAGTGACAGCAAAACAGCCAAATCAATATCAGAGTGAGTTTATAAACATTAACATCGATAATAGCCTATCACAGATATATCGGTACCAGCATATATGTTGTCCTATATGCGCTGATATGAAAGAGATTATTATTACTTGAAAAATGCGGTTTTAGGTTGTCTAATAATGTGTAACTTTCACTTACTCAGATAGTGGTTTGAAGCAAATTAAAATCCTTACAAACCTGTATTGTAAAGCTGTATTACTAATCAATAAAATTTCCTGTGAAATCTTTATTTAAATGTTTATGTGTCTCTGTCTTTAGTGAGGTTGACATGCGTGTTCACAGTGAGGTCTGGGCTGTGGTGAACAGTCGGCTGGAGGAGCTGCTGACCTTACTGAACTCTGACTCTGGGGAACAGGAAACCACACAGACTCTCGCTGCCCTGCAGGGTGTGGCCCTCATCCTCCACCTGGCAGCTCTCTGCTGCTCTCCCACCAGGTAATACGCAAACATTTAGTCATGCTCTCTTTCCTTTCCTTTCTTACACACTAAAATTCAAACTTTGTAAGAATGACTACCTTTGCACTGCAGTTTTGTGACATTCTTTCACTGAGCATAATTTACTTTCTTTCTTTCTTTACAGCCCTTCTCCTCTTCTCTGGGTGCCCCCTGAGACTCTGGGCAGAGCCTTGAAGAGCTGTCAGTCAGTGTTAGAAGGAGGCGCTCAACCCATCTCAAGCCAGGACTACTTCCAGTCCACTGTCCAGACTACTGTTGGGATCTTGGACTCCATCCTCTACCTGACGAGTAAGGATGTATACTCAGAAAAATCACATTATGCATGCTGTTCCTATGTATTTTATTTGCTTGCTTTGGTATTTATAAGCCATTTATTTATTCATGTCATGACAAAAGCATATTGTCAGTTATTTTTGACATTATTTGTCATGATTGAGTGTAAAAACAAGCTTTACTTTGAATTCTGTGGCAGCAATAAACCCCCAAAATGCATCTTTTCGAGTAGAGTTTATTGATCATTATCTACTTGCATCATCATGTGTGACTTTGTGTCTAGTGAGCAGCCACAGTGAGGACAGGATCCAGTCGCGAGTGTGTGTTCTACTCTCTCTACCCTGGGTGTGTGAGAACAAGTCTGTGTCAGCCTATAAGAGTTCAGGATTCCCCTCCTGGCTGCCCTCCTTTGCTCAAAGACTAAGCTTCTGCTATTGTGAGTATTTGACTTCACTGGTCCAGCAGTTCACTAGTCAATTTCCATTGTAAAAACTCCAAATTGACGTCAAACTGTGTGTTTCTTTCTAGCATCTGAGATCCAGGCAGACTGTGTGTCACTCCTGGCCCTCCTGCTTCCCGGTGTGTGTGACACGTGGCGCGTGTGTGTATTTTCCAAGACGTTGCAGAGTGCAGATGAGGTGGTGAGAGCGGCAGCAGTCAGGGCCTTTCCTCTTCTTCTTCACCACCTGGGAAAGAAACACCACAACCTCATCGGGACTACTCTGCTGTACGCACATTTAAAGTTATAACATCACAAGCACAATCGCAGACTTTTGTCATCATGTTCATGGTGTGCGTTTGCAGTTCCAGGCTGGAGGACGGTTCAGAGAAGGTGAAGACGGAGCTAGCCAGGATCATTGGTCAGCTGAGTTGTATCCAGTCAGGGCTCTCCCAGCTCAGTGACACCCGCACAGAGTTCAGTCGTCCTCCTGAGATCCTCTGCCATCAAATCAGCCTAGCAGCAGAGCATGCTGGGAACACCTCGCCATCCCTCAGGGCGAATGTTGTCAAACCCTTCCTGCCACTGCTCAGAGGGCAAGCTCCAAGTAGTGTTAAACAAGGTACTTTTTTGTTTGTTTGTTTGTTTGTTTGTTTGTTGTTTTCTTCCATTATAATCTTGCAGAAGGCATTAAAAAAAACGTATACTTACTTTTTCATTTTGCTTTCTTAGCTTTCCTAGAAGCTCTGCCTCACCTCTGCCGGCACGTGAACCTGGCTGGTGGAGACAGCGACTCCCGGGCAGTTCTCTGTGCTCTGATTGGTCTAATGGAGGACTCAGATCCAGTGGTCAGGATACGCTTCAGCCAATCAGTGCGTTTTCTGCTGACAGAGACCACCAGGAACTCCGAGCAGGACTCTCTGAGCGAGGTGAGAGTTACCTGTACTTTACACATCTAAAAGACCTCACAATATTGGGATTATTACTTATAAAAATAGTTTTTTGATGATGTGTTTGTGTGTCTTCTCGCTGTTCAAGCTCCTGGTTGCCCGCCTGAAAGAGGCATTCAACAACGCTAAACTCAACAGAGACGACGAGCTGCGTAACACTCTCATCCTCACTACTGGAGAGATTGGCAGGTACGGGTCACCTTTCGTCTTTGCAAAGAGCAAAAAGTAGCATCACCAGCTGTGTTGTCATCACTCAGATATACCTTAATTTGCTCAGCATAAAAAGTATGTTTATTTATGACCAAAACAAGAAAGCAGGGACAAGAAACAAGAAACTTCAGACTATGCAGTAATCTAAAAGATATTGTTTTGGTTGAATTAATCTCTCTCCTCTTCTGTTAGAGCGTCTCAGGGCAGCTTGGTGTCGTTCTCTCTGCTGCGGCTGCTCCACTGTCTGCTGTCCAAGTCGTCCCCGGTGTCTGTGGCTGCGTACGCTCAGATCAGAGCCCTCGCCACCGCCAAGGGTCTCAAGCTTCAGACCCTCTTCAGCCAGTACAAGAACCCAATTTGCCAGGTATAAAATCTTTAATGCTGCTTCAGTAAACTTGGGCTATAAGACAGTGTTCAATTTACACATTTTGTCACCTGAATACTCAATCCATAATATTATGGATAATAATTAGTTATTATATAAACATACTGGTTTTAATTTGTTCTTTCTTCGATGTGTTTAGTTCCTGGTGGAGTCGCTACATTCACGTCATGCGTCAGCCTTGCGGAGCACTCCCGATCAGGGCAGTGAATCGGCCAATCAGAGAGAGCTGGCCCTGGACATCCTGGCTCAGATCGCACATGCTTTTGATTTCCCGGACCTCCACCGCTTCCTCACTGTATGTCAAACACTGAACTATACAAAATCAAATTGAGCGATAGTACAATAAGACTGTTTTATGTATATGTGCATGTGTGACCGTGAGTTAATACGTTTCTATCCCTACTTGTGCATGTAGAGGACCCTGCAGGTGCTCCTGCCCTACCTGGCAGCCAAGGCGAGCTCCACTGGCTCCGCCCTCATCCGTACCCTGGCCAATGAGCTGAAGGCAAACAGGAGAGAGATCCTGATCAACAACTTCAAGTACATCTTCAGCCATCTGGTCTGTTCCTGCACCAAGGAGGAGCTGGAGAGGGCTTTCCACTACCTACAGGTATTAATCTGTCATTGTCTGAACATTGACGCTATAGCAAAGTAATTGTAAACAGAATCTACATTTCTCAGCTCTCATCCCCATCGAAAATAACCTGCATATTAATAGAAGAAAGAAATCATATAAACGAAAGACAGATTTCATTATTAAGTGTCACTGTCACCAAAATTAATGAAACAGCTTGTATGATTTAAAGCACGGGGGCAAAGCAACCTTTGGAAGAAATTAATATTAAGGTCGGCCAAAACTCTCAAGAGCATTAATCAGATAATGACACTTTGGCAGTGGAGTGAGTCCCAGCTGTGTGACAAGGCTGATAAATAATCAATGGTGCTGAAGTGGCTTTGCTCCATAGTAATGAATAAGTTTAGCAGACTGATTTATGTTTGTTTTCCTAATGATGTGCCAGAGTGAGACAGAGATTGAACTGGGCTCTCTGCTGAGGCAAGACTTCCAGGGTCTTCACAATGAGCTGCTGCTGCGCCTGGGAGAACACTATCAACAGGTCAGAAAGTTCAACTACAAATCCAGCCTTTCTCAGCATATCTTCCTGCAGCACTTGAGTGCATTCTTCTCAGTAATTAATTATCTTGATGTGGTTTACCATTGCAGGTGTTCAACGGACTGGCGATCCTGGCTTCCTTTGCGTCCAATGACGACCCGTATCAAGGTCCCAGAGACATCACTATACCAGAACGCATGGTATGTGTGAGTGAGATATGGTGCAGCTTCATCTTGTGCTTTGACTAAGGCCTTGTCCACGTGTACTGGGGTATTCAGGGAAACAGGGTTTTAAAACAAAAAGGATCAATGATCAGGAATCTGTATTTTTCCTCGTATGACAGGCGGACTACCTTCAGCCGAAGCTGCTGGGAATTCTCGCCTTCTTCAACATGCAGCTGCTCAGCTCCAGCGCAGGAGAGAAGGATCGCAAGAAGCTGGTGTGTGATCCACAGCTGACAACTCATTTAATACCTTGTATTTTAAAATATGTCCTTTCAGTGAGAGGATTCGCAGAGGTCCTGTTTGAAGCCAGTACTAGTACAGTTGGTTTAGCTTGTGTAATGTAAAAGTGTCCACCTCTTTTGTGTGCAGGCGTTGACAAGTGTGATGGCTCTAATGCGACTGATGGGCTCCAAACACATCAGCTCTGTCAGAGTAAAGATGATGACGACGCTCCGCACGGGCCTTCGATACAGAGAGGACTTCCCTCTGCTCTGCTGCCAGTCAGTGAACACACTCACACACACTCAACCTGACATGTTACCTTTTTTTAGTTTATTGAAAACCAAAGACTGACAATTCCTAACTTTTAACTGTTAAATACTTGATTAACTAACTGATACTGTGATTTACACAAACGCCTGTGTCTGATTCTGTGTATTAAATCCGTCTTCCTGTTTGAACAGGACGTGGGAGTGTTTTGTGAGGAGCGTGGAGCCGACACACTTGGGCCCTCTCCTGAGTCATGTTATCGTTGCACTCCTGCCCCTGATCCCACTGCAGCCCAAAGAAACTGCTGCTATTATCCGCTTCCTGATACTGGACAACAGGTAACACACTAAAGCACCGTCATGTATCGGCTGTCATATCGGCAGAAATGATCATTTCAGGCCGATGCTGATATTTCATTTTAAAGCCTTTGTTCACTGATACGACAAATTGCCGATATTATCATGCATCCCAAATAAAATTAAGATGAATGTGGAAAAACTACCAAACAAAGCCTGTTGAGAATGTTACACATCAAAACTTGTAAAGTTCAGAACCAAAATAATTTTCATTGTTTTCATGCTTTAGTTTAAATGTTACTTTTTACATCAAAGCAACATTTTATAACCTCAAAAAATAGTACCTGAGTTTTTCTACACTGAAAAATAAAATGAATCAAATAAACACAAAACTACGAAATCTCTAAAGGGCCATGCATTCATACATTTTATTTCTTCCGTTTTCCCGTGATAACGAGTTAATTTCATTTGTTTCCTCAAGATCTCGAGTTATTATCTCGATATTCAACAGCCGTTTTCCCGAGATAACGAGATAATTATCTCGAGATAACGAAACTTTGTTTTCCCGAGATAATGATATAATTAATTTGAGAACAAAGCCCATGTTTTGATTTAGAAATGAGCAGACAATTAAAGACTTCCGACAGCAGAGATCTAATTCAGTCATTTTCCCACAGGGAAGAAGTGAACGACTACCTCCATGAGATTTACTTCCTGCCAGACCACCCTGAGCTGAAAGACATCCACACTGTTCTGCAGAACTACAAGAAGGTTAGTATGGACAAGAAGGCGATGGCGATGAAGTAAATGAAGGACGCTGATGGTGACATCATCAGTGATGTTAAAGATATAATATGCGATTCCCTGCAGCTGACAGCCAGCAGCAGTGACCTGGCCGCAGCGCTGCAGCTCTCCATGAGGGCCGTGCAACATGAAAACGTTGACGTCAGGATTCATGCACTGACCAGCCTCAAAGACATGATGCACAGCCAGCAGGTACACAAACATAAACACACATTTTAAGACAGCCACCTCAGAAAGGACCAGAGCTCAAGAGCTCAAGCTTCTTGTTTGCAATCTTTGATCCGCTACCATAAATTTTCCTTTTCGTGTGTGCAGGAGTGGCTGCTGCGGCAGGTGTGTGCGAGTGAGGCGGTGGAGCCGGTCATCTCCAACCTGGTGTCAGTGCTGCTGAAGGGCTGCCAGGACTCAGCCCCGGAGGCCCGGCTCCTCTGTGGGGAGTGTCTGGGGGAGCTGGGGGCCGTAGACCCCGGACGTCTGGACCTGTCACACACACACACCCATGGTGACCGCAACACCTTCGTGGTAAGCTAGACAAGACCGAAGCTGTACGTGCAAATAGGGCAAACATTTGTTTGATTGAGGATAAAAGTCTATTTTTCTTTATACAGAGTGGGGTTGATGATCCCAACTTCGCCTACGACCTTCTGACTGAGCTGACCAGAACATTTCTGGCTTACGCTGATGACGTGAGAGCACAGGACTCTGCTGCTTATGCAATACAGGTGCACACACACGCTACACTCATACTTGATACTGTGTGCACCTTCCATTACCCTTTCTGTTCTCACATCATGTGTTGGTGCACTGCAGGAGCTGCTGTCCATCTTTGAGTGTCGTGAGGGTCGAACCGACTCACCAGGGCGCCGTCTGTGGAGGAGATTCCCAGAGCAGATTCAAGAAATACTGGAACCACACCTCAACAGCAGGTACTAGAGTTTACATACACACCCTGATCCTGTCACACATAATTCAGCAAATCAAATACGAATTATCTTTTCTTCTCTTTTCCCTCTCTGTCTTTAGGTATAAGAGCAGCCAGAGGGAGGTTAACTGGTCCAAACTGAAGAAGCCAGTGTACTTGAGTAAGGCAGGCAGCAAGTTCTCTGATTGGTCGGCCACCTGGGCTGGATACCTCATCAGCAAGGTCAGCTGATTTATCCTTCACTTTTGAAAGGCCAAACAGATGCACATCAGTGGGATCATGTATCATCTCTTACAAATTGTCAGATATTTAGCAGTTTTGTCACATTTTATAGGATTTATACCTGCTTTCTGTAGGCCTTTTTTCACAGATTATGAAGATGAAGACCAACAACAAAATAAACACATTTAAGGAAAATAATTTAACATTTTTTATGCATTTGTTGTTGTTTGTTTGTTGTTTTGTAGGTGAGACATGAGCTGGCCAGCAGAGTCTTCACCTGCTGTAGTTTCATCATCAAACACGACTACAAGGTCACGATCTACCTGCTGCCTCATATTCTGCTCTACATGCTGCTTGGCTGCACACCTTCAGAGCAACGGGAGGTGAGGAAACATCTGCATCACGTGCACTTGCACAAGAAGTTCCTGCAGATCTGGCTGAGTTTTTAAGTAATAATAACACGCCTGCTTCCAGGTAACGGAGGAGATGCTGGCCGTGTTGAAGGACGGTGATGGAAGAGGAGGAGGGCGGTGTCAGGAGACTGCCTCCAGTCTATCGCAGCTCAGCATTCAGACTGTGTTCAGCATGTTGTCCCACCTGATGCAGTGGAGTCGCCACATCCTGTACTCCAAACCCAAAAACAACGGTTAGAGACCAAAACAAAAACACACTCTTTTCTTCCTTGGTTCATATCTTGAGTGTTATTCAAAGAGATCTGAAGACTGTTCTGAAATCATCTGTGTTACATAAGTCAGCAAAAACAGAACAGACAATTATTTAGATGAAAATATGGAAAATATTTACACATCTGCATGATTACATTCATGATTAATAAAGGCTTGAAGTAACAAACAAACATGTTTTATTGCAGAGAGTGGGGATTACCAGCGTGTGGTGGCCTTCCTAAAGGGTATCCCACAGGACGTTCTGGCGAAGGCCTCTCTGCGCTCCAAAGCGTACACTCGTGCCCTCATGCACTTTGAAGCCTACATCTTAGAAAACAAGGAGAACATCCAGGACCATCTCACCTTCCTGCAGGTCAGACAACAAATTAACTGTCATTTAAATCTCTTTCCTGGATAACGTGTGTGAGCGCATTTCTTTTCAAGCAGGATCATATATTAACTAATCAGACTGACGTTCAAAGCAATTAAATATGTACTAAACTAAAATGTTATTTATTTATTTATTTAATTTTGCAGACTCTGTACGCTGCGATGCATGAGCCCGACGGAGTAAGGGGGGTCAACGCCCTGAGGCGGGAGGAGCCGTCGCTACGGGAACAGATACTGGAGCACGAGAGCATCGGGCTGCTCCGAGACGCAACTGCCTGCTACGACCGAGCCATACAGCTGGAGTCAGACCAGGTACACACACACACACACACACACACACAAGCTCACACACACAAAAACACCATATTTTAGTGTTTTTTTTACTTTGAATGTTTAAAACCACACCTATTCCCCACTTCAGGAATCAGAGCTTTGTGATTAAGAGTCATTATTGCTTTTATTGTTTTTATTGACGCCTGTGAGTTTTATCAAGGCATGCCAGAGCTCATAGAAAGCTCTGTGTAGGAAGATAACTGTGTGCTATTAGCTGTTGAATCTTTCTGTAGTTCTTTCACTGTTTCATTGCCATTTCGCCTCTTGTGTATAGATTGGTCACTATCACGGGGTGATGACCTCTATGCTCGGCCTGGGACAGCTGTCAACAGTCATCACTCAGGTCAATGGAGTACTGGCCAACAAGTGAGACACACACAAACACCATCTCATTCTCACTTAAGGTGCTTTATGATTCATAGGAGGAATACATTGTTTTTTGTTATTGTTAGTCTTGTGACTTGACTTCTTGATGGTTTCTTACTAGACTGTTTTATACCTAAACAGTAAGTCAGTTATGGTCCACTGAATTTAGCTGTGTTGTACACATTTAGGCAGCAGTGGAAGTCGGAGCTGAACACCTACAGAGTGGAGGCAGCTTGGAAGCTCGGGCAGTGGGACCTGCTGGAGGATTATTTGAGCTCAGGTAATAAAATACACAGATGTCCTTAAAGGCTGCAACATCTTGAACCGTTGGTGGCAGCAATAGATATCTATTGGTAAAAAACAAAAACTGCTGTTGTGTCAGCAGACCGTCAGTCCAGTACCTGGGGTGTGCGGCTCGGCCAGTTACTCCTGTCGGCTAAGAAGCAGGATGGAGAGACTTTCTACGAGAAGCTGAAGCTGGTGAGGAAGGAACAGGTCGTCCCTCTATCAGCTGCCAGTTATGAGTGTGGGACCTACCAGAGAGGATACGAGTACATCGTCAGGTCTGTCTGTGTATTCATGGACTCAGTTATGTTTCCTACTTTGTCCGAGGCATTAACTTGTGAATCCAAAATCTGTGTGTGTGTGTGTATATCTGATAAGGCTCCACATGCTCAGCGAGTTGGAGCACACTTTCACTGAGCTCCAGAAACAGAGGGAACGCTCCGCCCCCAGTCTCAGCCAGCTGCCTCTTCATTGGTCTGACCGCCTGGAGATGACCCAGAATTCATTCAGGGCCAAGGAGCCAATCCTGGCCCTCCGTCGTGCCCTGTTCAGCCTGGGACCACAGTAAGGATGTAGAAAATGGCTGCAGCCAAAACAGCTATTAGCTTAGTTAACCACAAATAACTAAGTTGTGTTATTTCAGGCAACTGTGTCTTTCTTGTGTACTGTGGAATAAAAGCCATCTGAGCTCCTGATGAAGATATACATTTGAACAAAACCAGTGTCAATTAGGCCAAATCACAAATCGGGCCTTGTGTTTGCGCTGCAGACCGATGAGCACGGAGCTGGTAGGGGAGTGCTGGCTGCAAAGCGCCCGGGTGGCCAGAAAGGCAGGACATCACCAGACTGCCTTCAATGCACTACTGAACGCGGAGAACACACACCTGGCCGAGCTGGTCACAGAGAAGGCCAAGTGGCTTTGGTCCAAGGTAAAACCAACCAGTAAATTCAGCCAATTAACAACAAGAAGCAGATAAAAAAATTATGTATATCTTTTTGCACTGCATACTTTGGATTCTTGATTTCTAAGTAAACTCTCATAAGTATGCATCATGCATTCAGTTACTTTGTAAGGAAATATGATTTTTAACCATACAAATACACAAAACAACACCACTGTGTTGATCTAATTTCAGGGCGACGTGCATCAGGCCCTGATCGTGCTGCAGAAGGGCGTGGCTCAGTGTTTCCCTGACGATCAGCCACTGACGGACCCTCGCAGCCTGCAGACTAAAGGCAAGGCCATGCTGCTGGTGGGACGCTTCATGGAGGAGACGGCCAACTTCGAGTCCAACGCCATCATGAAGGCATACAAGGTAAAAGCTATGATTTTTGTATGATAGTAGACTGAATTACTCCAGGTGGAAAAATGTGATGGTCATTTTTCAAAATGTTCTGACATCTTATAGACCAGTTAAGTAATTGTTTAATAAAAATAATTACCCAGTAGTGCAGAAAATGTTAGTTGCAGCTCTATTTTAAAAGTGTGTTGTGTGTTTTAGGATGTGACCAACCTTCTGCCTGAGTGGGAAGATGGAAACTTCTACTTGGCCAAGTACTATGACAAAGTGATGCCAATGGTGACGGATAACAAGCTGGAGAAACAGGGGAACCTCATCCGATACATTGTCACATACTTTGGAAAGTAAGTTGATGTTATCGCTTCTGATACCCAGCCCTTTAATTGACCACAGACTCATTAGTTTCATCCTTAATAATTTACTTGGGTTTCCCTTCCAGAGCTTTGCAGTTTGGGAACCAGTACATCTACCAGGCCATGCCTCGCATGCTGTCTCTCTGGCTGGATTTTGGAGCCAAAGTGTGCGAGTGTGAGAAAGGTGGGTGGTGAATAATAATTGTAACAGCTGAGACAGAAAAATATGTAAACACATTCAAATGTTGTCTACCTTATCCTCCACCACAGCCGGGCGGGCTGACAGACAGATGCGACAGGAGCTGGCGAAAATCAACACGGCGGTGAGCGAGAACTGTGCCAACTTGGCACCATACCAGTTCCTGACCGCCTTCTCCCAGCTCATCTCCAGAGTGTGTCACTCCAGCGACGAGGTCTTCAGCGTCCTCATGACCATCGTGGCCAAAGTCTTCCTGGCGTACCCCCAACAGGCCATGTGGTTAATGACTGCTGTTTCCAAGGTAGGCGTGTGTGTCGGTGTGTGTTTCTGTCTCCTCAAAACAATCAGGGTTTTGTGTACTGAATCTTTGCACTTCCATTTGTCAGGGCATGTTCAAGAACTTTCAAAATCTAAACTACCATGTAATTGTATGTATGTCACTGTGTGTGAACAACACATTTCATTCATTTCCTGTACAAACATAAAAAAGTTGTGTGATTGAATGACCAAATGTTGTGGCACCTGCACAAACACGCAAGACTACTGAATTGTTTTTATGAAAATACCTCATATATGTACTCCTGACTGTGTGTTTTGTTGTGTTTTGTTCAGTCTTCCTACCCGATGCGCATGAATCGCTGTAATCAGATCCTTAAGAAAGCCATCAGTCTCAAGTATTCTTTGGAGAAATTCATCGGCGATGCCAACAGGCTGACGGACAAGCTGCTGGAGCTCTGCAACAAGCCGGTACACACACACACAAATTCATTTTTTAACTCAAGATGACAAATTGATAAAAAATTCTCAATATGGATTAGTGTTGATAAATGTAAGTTCATCATAAAAGTGATAAAGCATGTGTTCACACTATGTTCTTCTGCACGGTTAATGTTACTACTATTTTGATAAATGCCTGTTTTAAAGGCCTACAATGGGATTAAAAAGCAACAATCAATTTTAAATTTCTGATAATTACTTCTGCATGGCGATGCATCTAAGAATTGTTTATTCCTCAAATCCTCAGGACCAACATTAGACGAGATTAGATTATCATAGATCAAATAAACATGTATTGATCCCCTTCAGGGACAGGAGTGTTTGCAGACGGATAAAACAAAAGAAAGGGAGCACCAGGTTGATGTTTGCGTGAATGTGTCTTTCAGGTGGACGGTAACAGCACCACCCTCAGCATGAGCGTTCACTTCAAGCAGCTGAAACGTCTGGTGGAGGAGCCCACCTTCAGCCAGATCCTGATCCCGCTGCAGTCAGTCCTCATCCCCACGCTGCCCTCTACCAGCGGGGCGAACACACAGCATGATGCCTTTCCCGGACACTGGGCGTACCTGGACGGCTTTGAAGACATTGTAAGAGAAAGGGGGAAAAGATGTTGTTTGCTTGGAGAGTGCCTGAGAATACTTTATGATTTTATCTCACCAACCATGGTTACAAAGATGACATGATCTCAGAAAATCAGATTTTAAGATCTCGAAAGTCATCTTGAGGTGGAACAAGCCTCGTAAACCTGACCTGTGTGTGTGTAGGTGGAGATCTTGGCTTCCTTACAGAAGCCTAAGAAGATCAGTCTGAAGGGTTCAGATGGGCGGAGCTACACCATGATGTGTAAACCTAAAGATGACCTGAGGAAGGACTGCAGACTCATGGAGTTCAACTGCCTCATCAACAAGGTGGGTGATATTTCAATAAGATTTATTGGTTCACAAGGATACTTGTACACTCTTTTTGTTTTATCATTCATTAATATGTTAATAAATCAATATTTTAATTTTATTCTACTGTATGTGTGTATGTGTGTGTGTAGTGCCTACGTAAAGATGCTGAGTCCAGGCGGAGGGAGCTACACATCCGAACCTACGCTGTGATTCCTCTCAATGAGGAGTGCGGCATCATCGAATGGGTCAACAACACCGCCGGACTTCGACACATTCTCACCAAGCTTTATAAGGAGAGAGGTATTTTCCTACATGAAGATAATAAATAGAAGAGAAGATTAACAAACTGTCAGCTTAACCATTGTGCTGAATTATATTTGTATGTGTGTTCAAGGTATCTACCTGTCAGGCAAAGAGCTCAGGAAGCTTATTCTGCCAAAAACGGCTCCCTTTGAGGAGAAGATTCGAATCCACAAGGAGGTGCTGTGTGCTCGACACATCCCGGTCTTCCACGAGTGGTTCCTCCGGACTTTCCCTGACCCCACGTCATGGTACGACCCACCCCACAATTCTTTCTGCAATTACTGTACATGTTTGAGGTCCACTGTTTCACTAGCAAAGTCGATAATAATAATTTGAGAGGAGCAGTCTCAACTCTGGATGTACTGTATATATGTAAATCACTCATTGCGTGTGTTTACAGGTACAGCAGTCGCTCTGCGTACTGTCGCTCCACTGCTGTGATGTCTATGGTCGGCTACATCCTGGGTCTGGGAGATCGCCACGGAGAAAACATCCTCTTTGACTCTTTCACTGGGGAGTGTGTTCACGTCGATTTCAACTGCCTCTTCAACAAGGTTTGTGTTTTTCTCGAATCGTCTTAAAGTCTAGATTAATTATGAGGAATTTATGTTATAAATCTTTAAACAGAAATCAGGAAAATTGTTTTATATATTGTTTCTATGTACTCCCATTTTTCATCTCCCTTTTTCCAAATTTCTCTAATGCTACTTCTCTCCCTCTCCACTAGGGGGAGACATTTGATGTGCCAGAGGTGGTTCCTTTCCGTCTGACCCAGAATATGGTCCACGCCATGGGGCCCATGGGCACCGAGGGTCTCTTCAGACAGGCCTGTGAGGTCACCCTGAGACTGATGAGAGATCAGAGAGAACCACTCATGAGGTACACACACGTTAATATTTCATGATTATCAAATATTCCTTAAAACCTAAAACCATGCTTGAAAAACCAATGGATTTCTAATTTACTTGACTCATAAAACATGATATATATGTGATGATGTCACAGAAACTTAATGATTAACTCTCTGTATTTTGATTTGTCTCCCAAGTGTGCTGAAGACCTTCCTTCATGACCCGCTGGTGGAGTGGAGCAAACAAGCCAAAGGACTTTCTAAAGCTCAGGCCAACGAGACCGGAGAGATAGTTAACGAAAAGGTGTGTGTATTTCTTTGATTTTGCCGCTGTAAGTATGTTTACATACATTTAGAGCAGCATGCATGTCTAATATAACCTTTAAATGTCATATTTTTAGTGTAAGTAGTACCATATTGTCTTATCTTTCCCCTTCTTCTCTGCCAGGCTAAAACCCACGTTTGCGACATCGAGCAGCGTCTGCAGGGAGTAATAAAGAGCAGGAATAAAGTGCTGGGTCTACCGCTGTCTATAGAGGGACACGTCCACTACCTCATACAGGAAGCCACAGACGATAAACTGCTCTGCCTGATGTACCTGGGCTGGGGGCCCTACCTGTAAAACATGCACTGAAGTTAAAAAAAAAAAGAAAGGGAGGAAAGTCATTTAAAATGCTTTCCTATGATAAAAGAAAGAAATTAATTACAACACAAAAACTTTTATTTACCCATGAATGTTTGTTGAAGGCTCTTTCGAGTGCCAGTTTCTGCTACAGCACTTTCATCACTGTTCAGTTTCCTGTTTTCTGGAAACGAAGGTTACTTGTTTTGCATTTCTGTTCATTCTCTCATAATAAAGGATGTGTTTTGCAGATTTGATTTTGCCAGTAAATGTGTCTGTGAGACCTGTGTCGTCTAATCTCTTAACCCTGCTTAGATTCTCTTAAGCAGTAGGTTTAAATCTCCTCTCGGTGTGTGTGTGTGTCTGTGTCTGTGTGTGTGTCTCTCCTCTTGCACATACCTAACGGTCCAATCAGCTCACCTTTTTCACAGGACCACCAATAGGAGCTAAGTGTTGCTTGTGAAAATCCTTATGAGGCTGAAGACTAGGTGAAGTTAGTGGTGTTGAATATCTTTACAGCGTCCAGTCATGGGCTCCGACACACAAAAAGTGGCTGTGTTTTTCATCATGGTTTTTCTCATTCTTGTTAATGCATGGCTGCTTTTGCAGGTTGCTTTTGGATAGAAAGCTTTCAAACCGGAACTGGATTACATGCATTTTTTGGAGGCTGGGAATGACTGACTTCTGTGTTTTTACATCATGCAGCATGGCAACAATATGCTGGAGCTATTCTTTGGGATAACAATGACCTGTGAGCTGTACAATGATGTGGCTTTGACTGACGAAGGAGCGTTTTTATTAGAACAATTATCAATACGGAAAACTACTGAACGTTAGTTGCATTTTTTTGCATCTGATTATCTTGTTTTTTATGTTTAGTCATTGTGTAGTGCAGGCTATGCTTTTATTTTGAAGGCCTTCGCCGGAAGTATGGGATGCTCTGCTTCATCTATCATTAAGATATATATTTTTTTCATCTTTTTGTCAGTATTTTAATGCAGCTTAAGACGGCTATCAAAGTCTAAAGGTTGACGGCTGTTTTGCTGTGTAACACCCTGGTGTCTGGAGCATCCAGCATGGCCGGAGGATAAACTGAGCAGCACACGCAGGTGCCTCCACTTGCGTCGCCTTCGTCTATGTGCGGGGCTGGTCGGCGTTAGCGGGCTGTAATCTGGCTAAGGTTCATAGAGAAGGGAGGCTGAGAGGCCATGACGAGGTCGACTGGCTGCTGTTGCTGTAGTTGTCGTGGGTTAGCGGGCTTTTTATAGCTGACGCCAAGCTCCGTCCTGCTGGACCACCGGGGAGGACGCAGCGCGACCTTGCAGACGCAGACATGGACCTGACGCGGCTGGCTGTGGATGCGGGTCAGTTCATCAACCGTGCTGTTCAGGTAAAAAAAAAATATATATAAAACACACTATTGTATTCAGTTCGCGTCGAGTGTCTGCAATACTGTCGTTTTTTTTAAGTGGTTGCATGGTGTTAATCTCAGTCTGTAATCCCGCTCCAGTACACCGGGGAGAGTCTTGGTCAGGCGGATAAGACAGAGTTGGACCCCGGGCTGGAGGAGCTCCTGGCCCGGGCAGACGCAACCAAGACCTGGACGGACAGGATAGTCTCCCAGACTGAGGTTTTACTGCAGCCCAGCCCCGGTGAGATATTGTTTATCTGTGCGTATTTATTCATTGAAGTTGTCTGCATCTGCAGTGCTTCATTTATTAAGTCTTAAAGGGGCAGTCTGTAGATTTGGAGAAGAAATTCAAACCCAGAGATTTATTGTTTACAATATTAATGACAACATAATAATTTTTTCATATGTGAATAAACAAGCTGTTCTCAGAGGTAAAATAAGGTCCCCAGATCACTGTTTGAATTTAGAAAGGTGGCAGGGTCTGCCACATATAAACAAAGTGAAACAGTATGAAATTGGCTATTCAGTTTATTCAGTCCTGAAAACATAGTTTGTTTATGTAGTTTGTTTAATAAATCACTAAACGAGAATCTTTCTTTCCCTAAAACTACATAGTGCACCTTTAATTCATCCTCGCGACCCTTTAGAAATTGTCCTACATATTAATTGTGCATAAATCGTCTGATTAAAGGTGTTGGTAGGAGCTGTGATATCACTGAGTATATGCAGTTTATAAATCCATGATGTTTTCAACAATACTTGCACATTCAAGACGTTGTATTGTACACGTAGACACGTTTGCATCACACCACGACCACTCGTAGACGTCACCAACAAGTGGGCTCTAGTCATTGTGGTCTCCTTAAAACCACTGAATGATGACGACCATGAGTCTTCACCTCTGGCTCCCCAAGCCCCGTATTTCAGCTCTGTTTTTTGCCATCCTACAATATATGTGCTCTTCTGTTTTGCTTTGACTGTAATTGGCCTGTTGTGATGAATAGGAACGGTCATTCTTTTGCCTGTTTGAATCCAATTACCTCAGCTAATGGATTCATGAGTGGATGGGGTCTGTAATCTATCAAATAAGAGGAGCATTCAGCTGCCAGAAGCAATAATCTCATACGTCGATTTATTAAGGATGTGTTTGCAGATCATGTCTTTAATCTCTGTGAGGAGTCATTTTTGTTTTCTTGTACACACGGGTTTCTGACGAGGGATTGCAAACTGTTTTTTTCACATTATTTTATAAAAATGTCGGTTTTTATCACTTGTCCTTGTAGATTGAAATATTGATTCTATACAGGGAGTTAGGTAGCTTGATTAGTGGTGTGTTAATAGCATGCATTGTACTGACATCTGCTTTGACACCCATGTTTTGTCAGTGGCTTTTTAGAAAGGATAACCCTTAAACCTGAATATAGCTTTCTGATCCCTGATGAACAGGAGCGCGGTTAGAGGACCGGCTGTATGGGCATCTGGATTGGACCGTCCCACCACGGCCTCGTGCAAATGAGGCTCTGGGAGACCAGATGATCCAGGCTGGGATGGAGTTTGGGACCAATACACCCTATGGTGAGTATACGTGAATATGGATAATGTTGATTCCACTTTTCTTCTCCAGTACGGACATGTTGAAATGTTCTGAGACAGCAGCATGTTCTCTGTTCAGGAACGGCTCTGCTCAGATGTGGAGAAGCTCAGAAGCAGCTTGGCGAGGCAGAGAAGAAGTTCGTCCAAAGCACCAACATCCACTTTCTCAACCCTCTGAGGAGGTTCTCTGAGGGGGAGTACAAAGCTATACAGGTGACACACATCTGAACTCATACCCGTACACACCACCATTGTGATTGTATGTTTGGGCACCACACTCAGTAACTGCTTTTCTAATCTGTATTTTTTTCGTTCAGGGCCAGTCTGTTGTTTACAGATTGTTTGTAAACATGGTTTATTAAAAAGTGTGTGTGTGTGTGTGTGTGTTTTGTTTTCTTTCATAGGATGAGCGCAGGATGTTGGTAAATAAGCGTTTGGACTTGGACATCGCTATTGCCAGAGTGAGGAAAGCCCACGAGGCTGACAGAGAGGCCCGAGTGAGTTCCAATAACCTTTTCTTATTTAGAAACGAGAACAGTTTTTTTTTTAATACCTGTTTCATACTGGGATCGATCCAAAAACTGACACTCTTTTTTTTTTTTTTTATTTAATCATGCAGTACATACAGTATCTTCTCATCCCATCTTCATGCTTTTCCCTGTCTCTGTCAGAACCTGAATGCAAACCCCCTGGATGACGACTACATCGCTCATGTCTCCTACATGTTCAGCTTCCTGCGTGTTAAATGGCTGAAGGTCAGTGACGCTAAAGTGACATGAACATCCACAGGCACACTTAAGCTTGCTGTTTGGTCATTGATCAAGTCATTTGTCCCTCTCCGTCTCTCTCATCCAATCAGATATGGGCTCAAGAAATCTCTCAGGTGAGTCCATGTTTATCTTCGCTTGCACATTGTTTCTGCTGTAATAGAGTGAGACTACGTTGACTCTTCCAGCAGTTATACTGTGGAATTGAGTACGGCCCTGTTAGTTGCAGTAATAGTTTTCTGTTGTTTAGTTCATTTAGAGTTAAGCCCTTCGGGGATATGGGTTTTGCTAATGGGAAACTTTCAGAAAAATAGCTGGGCATAATTGGAAAACCCATAAAAGGCTTAGTGTGTGTGTGTGTGTGTGTGTGTGTGTGTGTGTGTGTGTGTGTGTGTGTGTGTGTTGTAGGCTGAGATGGAGCTGAGGATTTGTCAGAGTTTGTTCGATCGTCAGTCGGAAATGACAAGACAAGTTGCAGAAGGAATCAGCAACATTCACGTATGTATATAAATGCATGCGATAAAATTTGTAACATGAACTTTAAAATGCCCAGCAAAATGCTATTGTTGTGTCTTTTTTATTCCAGATCAACCACATGCGGACCCTGACTGACTTTGTGGAGGCTCAGGCCTGTTATTTCGACCAGTGCCACCAACATGCTCAGGACCTTCAGAAACAGCTGGCCAGGTCTGTAAACAACCTGAAGACTAAATCTTTAGTAGAGCTAAACTAATGCAAGGAAGTCCCTCATTGCTTAGGAAATACCAACATTGTTTTTTTTTTCTTTTTTATGCCTCAGGTATTTTAAATGAATTATGAATGAAGTTTTTTCACAGTTTTCCAACAAAGCATTACCGAGCTAAAATTCGGAGCTGAGGTATGAGTCTTTTGTTGGACACTGACAAGATTGAAAAGCAAATGTAGTACAACATAGGATCCATTTTTTTCATCCAGTCAACGCTATAACCCAGTTGGCAAAGAAGATGCCCAATTTTTACCATTTCTAGGAGCCAAGACATCTGTGCTCACAGAGAACACAAGACTATTGAGAATAAGTTTTAAAGCAAAAATACATTTTTGGTTGGTTATGAATTTGTTTTTCTCCTTGCAGCATTCCAGCAGTCCTCTGCTCCAATAACTGGCAGTCAGCAGTTAATGAGCCATCAACAAGCAACCATGTAGCCAATGAGGCCGTCGGGTTAAATCAAGTCACTCCACTTCCCGTAATCGTCCACCAACTTCCAGAATTCAACCAGGACTCGTGGACCGTGAATCCAGCAGATTCCTCTGTAAACACACAGCCAGCTAATCAGACAAATAACAACAATAACAACACCCTCTTCACCGATGGTCAGGCAACCACCAGCTGTTCAGCGAGCGACCATCATGTCTGTACATCAAACCTGGATGGTAACCCAACAGATCAGATCTCAACACTCAGCAGAACCAACGGTGCAGATAGTCTAACAACAACAGCTTCCCCACCTTCTGAGCTCAGTGGAACGTCAAACGAGTCTCAGACAGCAGATACAGCCGCTAGTGAGACCGTAACAACCGCTGACATGGATCCGGAGAATTCGACAACCAATGGCACGGCTACTGAAACCCAAACAACCAATGGTACCACAAGCGAGCTGCCCACCATTAATGCAGAAGATGTTCAGGAGTCATCGATGGACGGTCAGGCTGGGGTTCAGTAGAGACTAATGTCTGGTGGCGGGGGATGTGACATGGCACTCCATAAAAACTTTGTATTTCACCTGAAACAGTGCCTGATGTGCGTTCTTGTCTGCTCGGATTGGGTATATTGCCACCTGTCAAAGAGATGATTTTTATTTTGTTGTGATCAATCACTCATCATGTACCGAATGACCCAGAAGCTAAAGATTTATTATTATTTTAATCCAAACCATGATGTTTCTCACTAGTTTTGTTGCTTAAACCTAACCAAACTGCAACTGAAAACTAAAAAAATCAAAAACCTCTAGCCACATATGGGACACAAACTCCAGCTGCATGGAAGTCGTATGCAAGATCTGTACGTCCAGCACTACTTGTCCACTTTTATACCATATCATACTTTCCTAAAGGCTTTCCAGCAGATAACTTCTCATATGACCACCCAAACACAGATGGGATGAGGTCAAATAACCAGTTGATTGAAAAATGTGCCCTCGAGCACGGGCTGAGACGGTCACCACGCCCATCCAGGCGAAATACCAAGTTTTTTAGTGAGAGCTGATGTGACATCGAGCCAAAGACACGTCAGCTGCGATGGACTTTGATTGGAGAATACAGACTGTATTAGAAAGGCGCAGATACACAATCATTATTAACATGTCGTGTGATTAAGAAAACATTAATTAATCCCATAGGGAAGATGATGTGAAGTGGTTGTAAAAGTGCTTATTTTTCTAAACGTGATATAGTGCCACAATAACTTTTAGCCTTTAGCCAAATTCATATATTATTCATGTTGTGTGAAAATGCTGACTGTTGAGTATCAGTCCCCTCTTGTGGCAATGGACGTCTACCCTTGTAATATCTCCTAGCCTGTGGCTGGGAGACGAGGCCTGACTGACTGTTATATTTGCAATGTGCGATTTATGAAAAGTTGTTTTTCAGTCCGTGAAACTAAATCTTTATTTTTACATTTAGCTAAACGAGAGAACTAACAAAGCTTTGTGCCAACTGTATGTTTGTATATTTGTCCGTGTGAAAACGTCCGTTCACGTGCGGGCGTCTGTATGTTTGTGTTCATGTCTGTCAGTGACCCGTGTGCACTCACCTGTGTTTACAGCGCCCCCAAACCTGTGACACCTTGAAAGAGAGGTGTGTGTATATATATGTATGTGACTGCCACCTCTTGACACGTGTTTCTATAAGCTGAGGTCATTTTCCATATGAAACATGCCACTTATGTGTGTCGGGAAGTCCGAGCTGAACAGGACCTTTATGCCGGGTTTTAAAATATGTCTCCCCACCAACACACAGTCAAATCACATATTCACTTTTACCCTTTTACCCCCTTAAAGCCCCCACTAGATGAAATGGGTAGAAGTTTCCAAGTCCAGATGTTGTTAATTTTCCTTCATGAGGGCAGCCCTGCTCTACTGTGGTGCCGGTCTACTCTGGGGACCCTGGATGGAAACACGCATATTAATGTAGCGCTGGTCCTACTGATGTAATCGCCCACCAGCTCTAAGCTCTACGCTTTTGTCCCAATACGTAAAGGTGTGTGTGTATGGATGACTGCAGTATACACAGTTGTAGCTGCTGCCAGCTTTAAATGCAGTCATTACTGAGTCACATGTACATTGAGCCGATGTCAGCGTGAGGTCGGAGTTTTCACTTGATTCATGTAAAGATGTGGAAATAAATATGCAAACAGTGATGTCAAGGTGTTTTTGTTATTTCCTCATTCTGCTGCTGATGCATTTGTTATAGCAGCCAAACCTCCTGACCTGGATTTACAAACAACAACCATTTCCAGGCTGAGGTTTTGATCAGGCTTCCCAGGCCAAGTCTGGTAATATTTTAAAGGTGCAATATGTAAGAATTGACATTTATGCAACACATTGCATAGACGTCTTTGACACACGCCCCCCAACAAATCTGAAACAAGTTCAGGTTCTGTAACAATTAATCAATTAAGTCCCGGTGCCCATTCTGACCCCGCACCTGAAGACCTCCCCCTCCAAAGCCGCTGTGAGCAGAACTAACTCATAGCTACAGTACGCAGTGGTTGCTTTCAGGAAACTTAAAGGAAGGCAGAGAAACTGGAGAACAGAAAACATGTTTTCAGTATAATATGATCCAATTTCACCAAACTCATTGGCTGAGTCACTATTCACCCTAAGCAACACTAAAATGATTTTGAAGCTGTTATTTTGATGTGAAATGGTTACGTAATGTTGCTAAATCGGTAAATGCTTTAAATCATGCTGACACACTATGAATCTTCACTGAGTGCAGTGCATTATTAATTATATTCATCATATATTATACTAATTAATTATAACAGGATCGTTAACTTTCACCACCATAACCTGAACACATGCACACATCCTAAAGATGCTACTTCAAAAACCCTAAAGGAAATGGTGTGTGTGTGTGTGTGTGTGTCCCATAATGGGCTCCCTCTTCTTCACCTCTTTCCTGTCTGAGACTGTGCAAACAGATTAGATGGATTAAGCGCAGGTTGGAGTGATATCGATTCGAGTACAGTGAGGAGGCCCGTGGTTCAATAACACCATAAAGACTTATATCACGCCACTATATCGGCTCTACGTTTTATGAGAGGCCTCACAGGAGGCACATGGCCTGTGCTTAAAGGCTGATTAAATCGTGTTTCGTTCATGTTGATTTCCTGTGACTCAGCAAAACAAGAATAGATTCTGCTCAGTCTGTCCCTGTTCTGTTTCCAAATTATTTTTATAATTTCCTGTATGCGCCCTGTCTGTCAGCAGCTCCCTCTCTCTCTCTGTCTCTGGTCTTCATGTGATTTTCTGCTCATGTGTGATACAGGAAGGATGCAGAAGATGGGATGATGTTTTGCAGGTCTGGTTGACATGAGTGAGTTATGAAAGCAGATAAAGGGAATTTAGATGTTTCTAATTATGTTTTGGCTTGGTCCTTTCCTCTAGCTGAGGGGCACAGACAGACAATATTTTTATGGATAAGTACAGTATGTTATTCTATTTGTCATTTAATAACCAGGTAAATCCCGCAGAGGATATAAACCTCTTTTGCACGGGAGACCTTGGCAAGACGATGGCATAGAAAAATGCAGACAAAATGTACAAAATCAGACAGAAGGTAAAAGAAATACCAGCTACAGATTATAATACAGAAATAAATGTTATTATAGGCAAATGTACAGGAGTAGACACAATATGTATCAGTTGGCCAATAACATATATTATCAGATTCCCACTGATGTCATTTAAGACAATACATTTATTGTTCAACTATAAAATCTCCTGCCTCTGTTACATATCTGTCAATAGTTTTTGATAACCACATTTGAGGGATCACTGCAAAAAATATGCGTGTATCAGCTGATATATTCATATCAGATTTTTATTCCCCCTAATTTCAGTATCTGCATCAGCCACAAAAAACTGAGTATCAATGAGTTGAACTCTAACAATGAATATTAGCGTCATGCTCATTAACATCTTAACTATTTATGTAAAAAGAAAATAAAAGTGGGCCAAGTATAGAGCCTTGAGGTACTCCGTTTAGTAACATACAGTAAGCCACTTTGAACTGCATGCCCTGACTTTGACACATGGAGTAATACCCGAGAGGTAATTGATAAACCACTCTACTGCCAGATCACATTACCTTATAAAGCAAAAGGGTACAGTCACACAAATGCAAATGCAGATAAATGACCTTCGCCTGGTGACGCTGAATGTGTGCAGTGCAAGATGTGAGAAAGACAGAACTCAGTTTGATGGTTTGTGGTCCGTTTTAGGGGTCAACCACAAACATGTATTTGCTATTCGTTGTGGCTGCAACAATGTTTTATATGCCCCTTCACTCGTAACGAATGGAAGCAAACCGAGGTGAATATTCGTCACTGTTTATTTCCCATATATATCTAACCGTGCCCTTATTCAGCTGGGCATATTCCACAGTATCAGACTTTTTCCGAGCTCAGATATCAATTATCTTGAATCCTGTGTCTCTCACTGTGCTATTTTTAGAAAAAACATTGAGCCATAACATAATCATCAACTAATGAATCCATTTTAACATCATTATACATCATTATAAGTGGGCTATATTCTGACAATGGCTCCATTGTTTTATCCCCATGCGGTATTTCAGTCATATCTCCATGTTTTCCTCCTCGTCCTACATACTGAGGATAAAACAGGGACACACCCAGTTCTCATAAAACTGGCCTGTGTTGGCTGACTTGGTTGCTATGTTAGTGGTACTATGTGGTTTGTTCATCAGTAAAGTCCTGTTGCTGTTTTAAACCGTCTGTTTTTAGCCAGTTTAAGTTGTGCTGACACCACCCATTGTCCCATTTTCCATCGCATCCCTGGTTTCGTCAGGATCTATTTCTCTTCCAATTCTCTCTACTGTGAATAAACTCAATGCAACTTTTATGCTCTATCCCTCTTTCTTTTCCCTTCCCGTCTTCCTCTCTCTGTCCATCCTTCATCTGTCATCACTCCTCCTCCCCCTCACTGCTGGCTTGGACTGTTTTGGATGACAGCTAAACTGTAGGTGTGGTGTGCAGGTGGGGGTGGTAAACAGCGTCTCGTGGCTGCTGATAAATGTTGCTCCTCTTTTATAGAGCAATGACCTAAATAGAAAGATGACCTACGGCGAGAAGTAAATGGTGGAAATGCCTCAGATGGGCACCAAAGAGGACAAGGTGACGACACCAACGGATTCTGACATGCATACACACAGATACATTTATTGCTGTCCTGAAGGGATCCTAATTACTTGCATTTTTTATGGAAATTAGCCAAGGAAGTGCACACACTCGAGCTCACAGTGAGGTATTTTTGCTGCAACAAGGAAAGGAAAAAATAATCAAAATTTCCTCCACCTCTCCCAACTCTCTTTATGTCCATCTCTTCCTCTGCAGATTCTCTCTTTTCCTGAGATAAACCTGTCCACTCTCACCAAAAGTAGTCCCTCTGCTGCCATTACAGCCTGCCAGACAGAGAAGACTGGCAGACATGCTGACATGTGCAGGGGGAGCTCAGTCTGGAGGTCTGCAGAGAGAAGAAAGGTCGGGGCTTTTCCTTTGACCTTGACATGTCCTACTTCTGCTGCTTAACCCCAACACCTGTTGACCAGAGCTCTCAGTCTATAAGAATAAGGTCATGTGGCCTTGCTAGGAGTCCAATAAATCTTGATGCTTCCTTGGGGAATGTTTCATCAACAAAATAAAATCGCAGCCAGAAGCAAGTTCACACAATCACATGGCAACAAAATTAAGTTTCATGTGGTAAAAACAAACTAATCGAAGGCTTAAAACAAAACCCCATTTCTGCAATGTTGCAACTTATTTTTATGTTAAGGGATTTGGTGTTGTTGCACAGAACAGGGTGTGACTCTGACTCATCAGTAAAAAGGTTAAAAAGGTCCCAGAAAAGAGTATGGACTGAAATGTCCTGTGGAAACAATGTTAATATGGCTGTTGAGGCTTTAAGAATGAATTTCTGCAATTTCTTTTAATCATAAACATGAATATTTTTAGGGATCATTGGATTTATGTCATTGTCAGAAAAGAAGAAAACCACAATTCAAATTTGTAGGTCAATACATACGTTTCCTAGTACAGTATTTTTCTCCTTCAGTGCTACAACTACTTAAACATTGTCCTTCCATGTTCTATCTACATAAATGTATAAATATTTACCCTGTTATGATTTAATTTCTTTGTAATATTTTTGCAATTACTGTTTGTGAAGCATAAAGGCACAACTGCATTTCATAGTGCAATTCTCTGCTGTATAATAATAACGAAGCTGAACCTTTACTGGTTTTAATGCTTGTGATCCAGGTCTTGGGAGCCCTAAAATCCCAAACTGATTTAAAAAGGAATTATTTACACCTTTTTAAAAAGCCCAAATCTTCACTTTAATGCATACCTCGTCTGAAGTGGGTGCACCAGCTGAACTTAAGTTTTAAAACAGTTCCCCATCTACTTCAGTTGTTTCGGATAATTCTCCAACGCTATTTTGCTGTGAAGCTCCAGAAATGTTTCGTGGACTTCAAACTTCATCCAGCTTTCCATCAGCATGAGGATGAGTATTCTTTTTTTTTTTTTGGTGAACTTATCCTTGTTCTTCCTGATGGTCTTGTTTGCTTATGTAGGTCATATAGAGGTATTCAACTGAGACTGTTTCATAACCAGTAAAAAGCTACTTGAAGTACAATTAAAGTTCGATACCTTTTGCAGACTTTAGCCACCATAAGCTACAGGTCGGGCCTGACCAAGTAATGCTACACAGGAAATGGTCATTTCTCAAATATTACATAGTCTTGTTTCAATAGAAAGTTTTCTCAAGCAACTGAAACCTAAATACATTTAAACTGTTTATGTTCTGCCTGGTGGGTCTTCCTTTTCTCCCGTGTTTTCTCTTTCCTCTCCTCCCTCCATCCCTTTCTTTTCACCCCAGCTTTGTAACCCTGTAATGCTCCTCTTCGGTATAATGCCCCTATTTCCCACTCAGTTTGACTTTTGACACGTTACCTCCACTGAAGCAAACCTCCACAGAACCCCCACCTCTGTCCCAACCCTCCTTTGCCTCCCGCCTTCTTTCCTCGTTATAAACTCAGCACCCGCAACAGTTGGCTCAGTGTGAGGAGCCTTGCATGTGGTGAAGGGCACGGAGAAGAGATTTGTGATTTTTTTTTTTAAAAAGCAACACATTCAGCGTAACATCATGCATGTGTTCGGGGTCTGGCATGTGCTGTGTGTGCTTGGTTTGGTGGGTGCATCACTGTGTGGGAACGAGGTGGAGTATGAAGGGAACTACGCCGACAGCTATGACAACGAGATCTCTCAGGACCAGCAGGGGGGTGAGTTTTGTTTATTTATCCTTTTGCCTCTTTTATTCCCTGCTTGTTTGAACAGATGGCTCATTGTGAAGAATCAGCTGCCATGCCGGATTTCACTAAGCCAATAAAATAAGTCTTATGTGTTTTGATTAAAAATTCACCAGCATACACTGATTTGTTTGTTTCCTTTAGTTAAGTAAAGGTGGCCTGCAGGCGTCTATTCTTGGTGCACTTCTATTCACTACATGAGCCTTGCTCCCAACAAACTGTTTGGTTCAGTTCAGTTCACATTTTGTTAAACATACGAACAGTTGTTTTTGCCTTTCCATTATCTTAAATTGTGGATGTTACCAAAAGAACGAAAAGCTTGTTTCCTTGTTGTATTAACCAACCACACTTGTGCGCCGTATAGCTGCAAGTAGCGAGTGTGAAGCAATGCAAACCGGATCTCACGTTTAGGTACAGTTACCACGTTATGTACTGTTCAAGGGTTACTATACTGAAAATACATTGGTGGAAACAAGGCTTAAAAATACATCTGTGCCGGTCCACGTTGTAATGTACATTTTTATGCAGATGATGCCATCTTTAGCTGTCATGGAAGTGATATGCATTTTACTTCATTTATCTTAAAAATTCCCAAACTATAGTTGCTTTCAGATAACATCAAAACAGAATGTGTAAGAAAAAACAAGTGTAATGTCAGGTCACAGGTTATTCAAACTTTAACGCCAAAAAGAGCTAGGGAAAGCTAGTTTTAATGGTATCGTTTGCAAGAAAAGTTGGCTTCTTGGGATGGCAGCCAGCCCGATGTACAATACCAAAGCGTCAGTAATCCTATAAAACTATGAAAATATTTTAGATTTGTTAATATTTTTGGTAACATTTGGTATTTGATAATAACTTTTCAACCGACAGTGGGACTTGTATAATTAATACCCCCTGTGGTTTTTGTCAACAGGGGAAACTCCAACCACCCCATGCCAGACTGCAGACTTTTCCCGCTGGGACAAGCTGTTCATCGCTCTCGAGAACTCCCACATGAGGCAGAACATGCTGCTGGACTCTCTTGAGCAATGCTGTGGAGGAATGTCCTCTCTTAGGACGCAGGTGGACAGGCTGGCTAAGGGAACATGCCACCAGTGTCTGCCCAGCCTGGAGTCAGTGTGCAGGGCGCAAGCGGAGCAGGCGAGAGTCAGGCTGCAGCAAGGCTTGGTGGAGCTCAGACAGGAGGAAGCAGCGAGGGACAGGAGCTTGAACACTACCTTGCAGCAACTCCTGCACAGTAGCCATGAAGGTAACGCTCGGCTGAAGCGGCTGGAGGAAACATCAGGACCATCAGACAGCAGGTTCGGACACCAACCGACGCAGAGACCGGGAGGTTTAGGGGGGATGAAGTCATTCCCATCTCTCCTGAAGGAACAGGAGGTGACTTCACCAACGGACATGGCCACAATGGAAATGGCCCTGGTTGCCATAGCAACAGAGCTGCAGAAGGTTCACCTGCAGCTGAGCAAAGTGATCGAGCAGGCAGGAACAATGAGGAAGGACAGAGGAGACACATGAATTGCCCACAGGGAAAAAATAATAAAAGATAAGCTGGGGACACTCCAGTGATAACGATTTTGCACATACTCATTTTTAAGGGCCTTTTTTAAAAAAAATATGTGAGTTTGTTTATTTCTGGTGACAATAAACTTAGATGTACCGTAAATGTTGTGGGTTCACTTTAATGAATAAAAACTTATTAAACAACCTAATCAGCCTCATGGAAAGGTTTCCTCCCTCCTCCTACACAGCAATCAACTCATTTACAGAGCTAATGTTTTCATGCACATGCCTACACTTTCATCTGTCTGACTCATGTGCATGGACACTATGCTTTCCTGCACATGCCAGAGTTGACACCACCACCACTACCTCAGTGTTTGTGTAGTTGTGGTGATGTCTGCAAATACCCACAACCGCATAAAGTGTGTGAAAGGTTTTGGAGCGTGTTTTAATTGTGGGCAGGTCTCGCCCTCTCATTAGCTGCTTTAAGGGTCTGTACGCTAAGAGAAAGCGACTTACGATCCCCTGACTGTTTATGATTTATGAAACCCTGCCCTGCCAGAGCCATTAAGCTGCCGCCCATCCCTCCTACAGCCGCACACACACAATCATTCATTGTTATGAACCCACACAGTGGCTGGTGTTGATTGGAGGTACTTTCCATGTCTTTTACAGTCATCATTCATTTTTAAAAGTGCTTATATTTTTGTTTTGTGAGAGTTGGAAGGGAAATTCGACAAATGAGAAACCAGAAAGAGCGAGAAAGAGAGAAAAATCAGTGATTAGTACATTTACTCAATCACTCTACTTAAGTATAATTCTGAGATAATTGCACTTCACTTGAGTATTTCCACCTCCTGCTACTTGATACTTCCAGTCACTAAATTTTCAAAGTGTTGTACTTTTTACTCACTACATTTATTTGATATCTTTAGTAACTAGTTAGTTTGCAGATTGTTTGCTACATGCAGAGCCAAAATAGCGCATTATTAAATGAATGTATTTAATCTGCAATTGGATAAATAAACACTTATTCTGATAATCGTCCAGGCCATTTTATATCTTAAATTAGTAGCTCAAGGCAACACTTTGTATGAAGTCCATATCTATAATGATTTATGACACATTATGAGCATACTTGTAATGCAGAATAATGCACTTTTAACACATTAATTCTTTATATCAATAATCATAACTCCTTATGACGCCGATGTCTATAAACCATTAACAACAAACTTATATTGTGTTTTAGAGTGCCTTTTGATTATAAACAATTATAAATATTCAATAAGTGGTCATTGTTTGCTTTAAGTAAAGTGAAAAAATATATATTGAGACAACATGCCGTGAAACAGATATTATTCTAATAAAATATAGTTCATAAAGAATTATAGAAATTGGTGTGATAGTGATTATTCTTATGATTATTCTTATAAAGAATCGTGTTACCTAACCAGTATTTATAGCTGTCAGATAAACGCCATGGATTAAAAAAGTTCAACATTTTCCTCTACAAAGTTATAAAGTAGTATGTAATATGGAGCGGCAATAATGGAAGTAAGGTAAAAGTCATAAGACGCGCTTCACTAAATGTACGTAATGACTTTCCACCGCTGAGCAAAGTGTTGCATCAAAAGAACATATGAACCGTATGTGAGTTTAATTAGGCCAGCGCACTGACATCACACAAGTATTCCCACTAATGAAAGGCTTACAGCCGAAGCATGAATGCATACTTTGTGTAAGTGTGTGTGTGTGTGTGAGTGTGTGTGTGCACCTTTCCTTATAAATCTGTAGCGTAGTGGAGATTTTCATGCAAGATCAGATTTTTATATTTACATTTTTTCTGGCCTAGAGGATGGAGTAACAAACATAGTAGCTATAGCTCATGTCCAGACTGCCAACAACACCTGAAAAAACTCGCACACACGCACACATACATGCTGGTGGTACTTGTTTTCATTAAAAGTCTCCATCTGTGCTGTGTGCGCTTTATTGTATCATCTCGTTTTTTTTTTTATTTTGTTTTTGCTTCATTAATTTTTGAACCTGAGAAAAAGAGAAACAGGAGGCTAATGATGAGGAAAATACAAGAGGAGAGACCCAGAGAGTGACAGTACTTATGTGTCTGACAGGTAGTTATTAGACGTAATGACTGCTCCCTTCACACAGAACAGTGTTTTTACCAGCCAGCTGGCGAGACGCGGCACAACACCCAGCTGCCATCAGCCTCGCTTTCTGCCCCGGCTTCCTTCTCTTTCATCTCCGTTTCGTCATCTGCCATCACTCTCCTTTCTCCCCCTGCTTCTTATCTGTATGCCAATCCCATCATCTCCTCTCCCTCTGCCCCCATTTATCTTCCTCTGATTGTGTGTCTTGCTCTTCTCTCCTTCCTCCCATCCCCTGTTTTTCCTCTCTCTCTCGCCAGCAGCTGAATAGATGGCATCAATCCTTGGCTAACCCTCAGCTGGCTGGTAAGAGTGACTGTTGTGAAATGTAGCCAATGTACGCACACACGACGCACACTCACTCTTACGGAGGCGAGATACTGATTACAAGTGGCTTCAAGAATGTGTTTGAGAGATTTTAATATCACATCACAGGTACTGGAACAGACGACAACAATATTGGCACTTTCCCAAAAGCAAAGAGGACAATACAAAATAGATAAAGCTCCAATAAACATTTAGCAGTCTCTTATGTACACTGGAAACAATCTCATGAGGTGACGGGAAGAGATGGAGGCGGTGTGAAGAGAAGTCTATTTAATGGGTGAGTCCAGAATCTCCTCATACTCCTCCCTCTGGCGGCGCCCTGCCCCGCGGGAGGGTAGCAGCTTCATCGCCACCAGCCAACCGACGCTCAGTATGACCATCACGTTCCCGACGACCTCCGGCGCAGTGGGAGCCAACGGCAGCACGGCCAGATGCAGCAGCATGGCGACCGGTATCTCCAGGCTCTGAGAGGCGGAGACCAAAGCCGGGTGGAGTCGTGTGAGGGCGTGCGTCATACCCAGGAAGGCGGCAACCGAGCAGGCGACCAGGCCAAGGACGAGACCCCAGGCTTGGGCACTCGTAGGCCAGGACCAGCCTTCCTGGAGTAGAACCAAGGAGGCCGGGGCGAGCAGGCAGCCCGTCCAGCTGACTGTGAACAAAGCCGTGCCCACTCCCACCCTCTCCTTCAGGGAGCGATACCCGACCAGCGCCAGAGCCATCCACAGCCCTGCGAGGGCCGCGAGAGACCAGCCGAACGCACCCCTCCAGAACACGACCGGGTCGGTCGGTGCGTCTGAATTGCTCTCGTCATCTGTGGGAAGCAACACAAGCCCCAAACCGCACAGTCCTGCAGCTAAGGTGATCCCATCAGCCAATCCCAGCCTCTCCTCCAGGAGCAGGAAGGCCAGGGTCGCCGACAGCGCCGTGGTTGCTAGGCGCCACATCGTTGTGCCATTTCCAGGAGAGACGAAGGTTAATGAGGAGTAGGCGCAGCAAAGGGAGAGAGAATAGGCGATGCCGTAGCAGAGGAGACGTAGGCGGTAGCCCTCTGGTCCAAAAGGGTTCTCCCCCTTGTGCAGTGGTACAGCCACAGACAGCAGCTGGACGATGGATCGAACCAAAAGCAGAAACAGGGGGCCCAGGCTGAAGCGTTCAGAGGCGAGGCGGGTCAGGACGATCAAACAGCCGTGAGCCAGCGCCGCACCAACCAGCCCCACCCAGGTGAGCCGGGACGCCGACACAGACGCCTCCCCGAAACTGGCCAGCTGTTCCCCTACCCCTCTCCCTGACCCCTTTGCCCCTCTGGCTGCCCCCTCGCCTCCATCTCCTCCCCCAGCAGCAGCAGCAGCAGCAGCAGCCTGAGGTTTGCTGCTCGTGTCCTTGTCTTTGGAGCCAAACAGAGTCAAAGGCCACTTCTTGGACTCCGTCAACTGTTTCTTGTCTGACGTCTCCTCCAGGAAGGAGCCAAAGTCCTCAAAAGACGGAGCATCATCGTAGCCTTCGTCCCCGGGTTGGGGGAAGTGTGTGTGCACCCCAGGTTGTGGGGAGTAGGGGGTGTGCGTGGCATATTTGGCGGTGACAGTGTGAGGGTGGATCTTTACTCTCTTCTTAGAGCTGCCCAGGAGGTGAGTGGACTCCATTTTTAAACCTCAATGAAGACCTGCGAGGGAGGAGAAAGGACACTTTTAGAGCCACATACAACATAAATTTTACACAACTGCTACCTCTCTCTACTTTCACCCTCCAGCAGCCTCTCTCTCTCTGGGATGTTGCCTGATATCTCATATATCTTTAATATCCCAGATAATAATAGCAGGAGATGTGACTCACATCTTCCCATGTGCCCTGCATGTTTGACAGGGGATGCACGTAAGCGCTGCCCGTCTGAGCAATCACAAGTATAATTGTTTTTTCTGTGTGCTGAGAGTTCACACTGAGTTCATTTTAGCAGAATCATACAGAACCAGAACGACAGATTAGCAAAGCCATTATTGCTCCTTTCAGTCTTCTTAGACACCGCAACCTTGAAGGGGGGTTAGAGATTGCTGGCAATGACAGTTACATAAGGAAGTGCTGACTGCCTCATTTGTCTTTTATCTCTGTGTCTAACTATGTTTTCTCCCTCTGTCTTCTTCCCTTTCTCTACACATTCAAGCACTGAAAATCAGAACTATAATAGTCTATGAATTGTGCATCCCATGTCTCATCTTAGCTCTCCTTCTCCTTTCTCCTCTCCGTCTCTTCAACTTTTCCCCTCAAGGTCCTCCCGCTCCACGGATGACTAACCTATTACCGACGTAGTAACAGCCCTCTGCAGCAGAACGATATGGTCATGCAGGTGCTGTATGGCACACTGCTGCATTTCAGCTTGTAAAACTCTCAGCAGTCCACCGGTTTCTCTGGGAACGGGGAATACTTTCACACGGTGTAATGTTTATTTTTCATGTAAAGGCATATGGAGCACAGTGCTCAGTTATTTCCCAGGAGCTGCAAAGTAAGCCATTACTCAACAGTAATTTGGCCTCTTTTCTTGTCTATATTGAAATTTAAAAAAGCCTTATATATGTACAATAAGTGTACAAGCATGTCCTCTGTGGACACTGACAGCGCTTGCACTCTGTAGAATTGCTATGAACAGAAATAAAAACATTGGCTTTTTCTTGCAATAGTTCTTCTTCTTGAACTGAATGCGACACAACCACAGCAAATAAACCACATCGTCGCTTGACTTTTTGATATACTGAAGCTACACACACAATCGAAGTGGCCATTCACACTTTTATCACAACATGTCCGCAATAATTCAATGACGAGACTGACGCCTGCTTAACAGCCTGCATGAGCCACACAGTGCGCATCATCCAGAGCATCGTCTATTTTTCTGCATCAAGAATGCGGTTCTCAACAAAAATAGACCTGAAAGTCATATACAGTATGTCTAGTCATATCAACATCTAACCAAATAAAACAGATATGTTTTTGACATTATTGCAAATTAATTTATGTCAGTGTAAGCAAAACAAGGTCATATACTTAGCATAATTGTGGATCTGAGCCATTGTGTGAAGCATTTTCTTCCAAATGGAGGTTGTTGGGTAAAATGTACCAGATGTTGGGGCAGGTTCAGCCATAGGACTACTTTTTTTTTGATCGGTCATTGTTATGAAGCCATCATAGTTAGATAACTTGTTATAATTTCCATGGGTACACAACAACCTGAGGTATACATAGTAACTATTATTTGAAACAATTACACTTTTATTTTGCAGCAAAATAATCAAATGTAAAAAGTGGCTCATCTTACCCCTTTGTCCTCTACTTAGGCAGAGATACACGCTAATGTCATCGTGCTAACATGCTAATTAAACACCTGAAAAGTACTTTATCACACTAATGCAAAAGTCACATTAAAAAAACAATGACAGTCCTGCACATCGACTGCCCACACTGACCTCATACTGCCGGAGTTGTTCAGGGACACTACAATATAACCTGCATCTACTCGCTGACGTCATCTCCTCATATCACCCAACTCTGACAATTCCAATACATGCCAGACAAAGTCACGTTTTATCAGACTAGTGAAACAGCTCTTCAGTTTCACTATATTTTTTCCTGCTCAGCCTAAAGGTCTGGATGAACGATCTGACTGCAGCAGTTTCAGCAGCTCGCTGCTGTTTCTCACACTCTCGGTGGTGCAGTCTGTTTGATTCGGTGGAAGCAGGAGGACGCGAGTGAATCTGTGGCCAGCTAGGAGGCCTTTACCCTCTCTGGAGGTGTCGAGTAGTCCCACGGATGAGCCTGAATTATAAACAGACAGGAGGGTCATAGTGTGGAGTGCTGTTTTAAATCATATCATAATATCAATTATTTTAAGTGGGATATAAATACTTGTCTTTGAAAATATTGGTTTTGAGGAAATTGAACTTTTCAGCTTTAATTAATCTCTTCTTAAATCTCCCAAACTTGTAAATCTGTGCCTGCGCTCAAACGATGAATCTGGACTGAATGAAACTGTGGCTTCGATTACACAACTTCTCAGCCCGCTGAATGAAGTAAAAAATAGCCACAGGCTTGAGTTTGCACTGGTGACATTTGAGAAGATGTAGTCATTCACTTCTCAAAGGTAGACGGAAAGATAGAAGCCTGATCTGCTGCTCGGGAGGAGCAAAGAAGAGATCAGAACGTTCCTGTGTGACTCTTTGCTTCTCAGTCGGTAATATTTACGGCTGTGGATGATGCAGCCTACCTCTGCAATGCCGCTGCTGCTGCTCTCAAAAGCTTGTTTCACACCTTACACAACCCTAAAGTGAGCGGCTACGAGCCAACACCAAAAAAAAGAAAAGAAAAGGTGAGCCCAGCAGCAGAAAAACCTAACTGTACACTGTCCTCCTGGTGTATTTATATCCATCTCCTACTATATTTCATTTGACTAACATCCTCTAAAGACTCCCATGCTTTTACGAGCAATAACATATTTGATATGGACTATTAACAGGCTAATCAATTTGTCACTGGTGCTCCTGAGCAGCCTGAAAGCTTTATGCAGCTGTCATATGTTATTTATGTCTGTAGGTTATTGTGGAGGTAAATATATACATTAAAATTATATATTTATGTGGGTGGGTGTGTGTTCTTTGCTGAGGGTTACTGAATGTTATGTAAACCCGTGTGTGTGTGTGTGTGTGTGTGTGTGTGTGTGTTTAAGTCAGTGGGTGTCTGGCTGGAGATGTTATTCTCAAGGTTATCTGGGTTCCTGAGTGATGCGCCCCAGTGACGCCAAGGGACGGACATACACACACACACACACACGGAGGCAAACAGAGGGGTTGTGCAGCATGTGTTGTCGCACTCAAATTCAATAAAATTTCACAAAATAAATAAATATAGCATCATATCTCTGCTGGTCGCCTGCAAAGACCGCGGTACGATCCCCGCCCCTGGCACACTCTGTAAGGTGTTTTACAGCATGTATCAAACAGCATGTGTGTGTGTGTGTGTGTGTGTGTGTGTAATATTGTAGCCTACAATGACAGCCAGACCCGTGACCCATGACGAATTATTGAATGGAGACAAGCGCGCACTCGCTTGCGCTCTGCATGCGCCCGCAGATCGGCACACGGTGGCTCAATCGATGAACCCCGACTGAGTCCTCAGATCCAAATCAGTCACCTGCCACTGAATCTCGTGTTATATCTACATAATATAGTCCGATCAATAAACCACCAGGTGGATCGTTAATGGTGACACAGAAAGCCTCAGCTCACCTGCTTTCCCGCAAACCAGCGGATCCCGCCGGGTTGAACTTCACTCTCGGTCAGCCTCAGTCATCAGCCGAGCATCTCCATGAGCTCCATCACCTCTTCTTCTCCATGTCTTCTTCTCTGTCCTGCGGCAAGTCTCCTGCTCCTCCTCCTCCTCCTCAAGGGCACCGCGACGGACGGACGCGCCTCTCAGCCCCGGCCCGACCGCGACACCTGCGGTCACCTCACCTCACTCAGCTCTGCGGGAGGAGACCGTGCGTTTTATGGCGACCTGCTGCCCGTCCATCCCTCTGTGCACTGATACAGATGCTCCTCCTCAGCTCGGCCAGAGAGCGAGACGGAGAGAGAGAGACACACAGACAGAGAGGGAGAGGGAGAGGGCGCGAGAAGAGGGGGACTAATCGTAACGTCTGAGCATGCGTGACATGCACTAACACCAGCACTACACACCCCTCATCATTGTGTCACTGTATGTTATCTGTCAACCCATGTGTGTGTGTGTGTGTTTGAAATATTCATTTGTTTCCATAACTGAATAAACAAGCTGTTCCAATGTTATCCCAGTTTGGTTTGGATGAACTTCACTGGTCTGCAGAGAGCCCAGACCTCAACCCCATCCAACACCTTTGGCATGAACTGGATCAATGAGCCAGTCAGCCACATCGCCCAACTTCTTTGGCTGACCTCATTAATGCTCTCATGGCTGCTTGGCTACTAATCCTGTGCTACCAGGTTACAAAATCTTGTGGAAAGCCTTTCATGGAAAAGATGAGGCTGTTACAGCAGCTTCTTAGTGGGTTTTGGAATAATATGTCAACTATTATAGATAGATAACATGTTTGGGTGTCTGTCCACTGACCTTGGCTACGTAATGTAGTTCAGCAAAGACTAAATATTGGCAATGTAGGTGTCTGCAAACCACTTTTATGTAGAAACTTTACATTTCTTAGGTTGAATTTACAATTTTACCTTGTAAGCTTGTAAAAAATTACATGGTTAGGGTTCGGAAAAGATCATGTTTGGCTTAAAATACCTGTTTTGGTTTCCACAATCACAGCTTGAGATGTCTCCAGGTCTCTACAGAGACATTTTCAAGTTGAGTTTGGAAGGACGACTAAAAAAAACTTACAAATGTTGAAACACAGTACTGAACTGTGGTCACTGGCTTGGCAGCCTTCTCATTTGTAACTCCACTCCACCATCGCTTACCATCTCTTGATGTGATTTTATCCTGGCGATTTGAATGTAATAGCGATAATGGTGGTGAGACGAGATTGAATAAAGAGAGAACGGAGCTCAGTTTCTTCACTTTCTTTCCTCTGTTCGACTCACAACCGCAGAAGAATCGCTGACACTTTCATCTTTCTGCAAGCTAACAGTAATTGCTTTGACATTTTGCTGCCAAAACACTTGCGTGCTCTGCTGTATTCCGAGCAGTATTAACCTTTGTCAAATACACCTGGGTTCACTGTTGTTAGGTTGGACCATCGTACTGTGAAACGAGAAGCCTCCGGCTGCTGCTTCGCTGTTAGCGCGGGAGACTGACTCCTCCACTGGGACCACTGGGAGATGCAGAACAGTCAATAACAAGATCAAATACAGTATGAACCCATGAGCATATGATGGGAAGAAAGACATCTTTCTGTTGACTAATTGCCCCAGATATTTGGATTGTACAAATAATACAGCCAATAAATGTCAGTAACATTTGTTGGAACAAACCGTTTCTGCGCTACATGTTGTGCTTTTTCTATTTCTGTGTTGTCCAAGTGAGCACCATGGAGAGTCTGCAGGTTTCTTTGCCAACCAATTAATGGAGATTTCACTAATTAGCTCATCACTCTGTGACGATGCCAGTGCAGATACCACTGTCACTTTATATTTGCAAACACTTAACGGATAATCTGTGCCGCAGGCTATTGTCTATTGCAGATAATGAGGCAACTTTTACCACTAAGCAAACAGTTGCCTAATTACACATTAAGCAGACACAGTGCAATGTTAGCAGTTATTTGGAGTCATGTCTCTGACCCCCCCAACAACTGTAAATCCAATCTTAATTTCCCTTCAAACTCTGGTTGAGCTTTAATAATTCCTTAAGGGAGTTGTCTGGCTCGTTAGCAGCTTAATGCTCTACTATGTTCACCAGCTAGTTGCTAATTTTGTCTGTCTGCTGTTTGGTTGTGAGCAGGCAGTGCACAGTCGGGGTTTACCGAATACAGCTGCCTGTTGTAGCTGAAAATGCATTTGTCAAGACGGGTGAGACTGAAGCAAAACAGTGAACTGATGTTACAGATGCTAAAATGCTCCTTAGAGCTGAGGAGAACTGAGTCAGGTGATAATTCTCTGTGGGTTTGTCACTACAATCGACCCCTTCTGAATTACACATGGTCACTTGAGCCATTATTGATTTAAAAATATTGATAAGTGCAGCTTTAAGTTGCTCAACTGTGTGAGGATGCCATTTTTAGATCACTTCCATGCGTTGCAAGCCTCTTCGCACTGCTGCTTTAAAGCTTTCTCTGTAAACGCTGGTCACATTTTTACTGTTGACTGAAGCTGGGGTTGGTAGGATTCTAGAAACAGCAAGAGCAAGCTAAATTTTGATGAATCAAACTGAAAGATCCTTCAGAGAGACTGCCGTATAGCTCTTGCTGGCCAGCAGGATGGCGTGTTAGCGGCTAGTTCGCTTTACGCTTTTTAAGTCTAAAAAATACATAAATAAACAACTCTGTTAGCAAATTAGCTGTCATTAACATACCTCAGTCCAAAAGGCTACCCGATGCGACAGTTAATATGTACTGAGGAAGGTGTGTGCTTCGTGCTTACAGGGTAAGCCATGCTCAGGGGCTGTGTGTTTTGTGCTAACGTTAGCCGCTGAACAATGCTGTTGCTGCTGCCGGGGGTCTGTTCTTTGGCTCAGGGGCTGTGTGTTGTGCGCTAATGTTAGCCGCTGAACAAGTCTGTCACTGTCGCTCACTCATTCTATGACTCAGGGGCTGAGTGCTTTGTGCTACTGATTGCTGAACAACCAGCTCAGCGGCTGTGTACTGTGAGTGCAGCGCATAGTTGTCATCGCTAACCATATCCAACTACCTCATGTGTCACGCACATGGCAAAAAACACCTCACATTATTGTGATGAACGAACATGGCTTTTGTTAGGATTCACCGCTGTCAAGCTAGCTTGTTAGTGATTGGACATTTTTGCTGCTCTTTCTCTGCCAGTGTTGTGCGGCTAGCTTGCTAATAGCTTTTGCAAAAATATCCACCTAGCCTTCTGGAAGACTCCAGTCATGCATTTTGAGTACAGAGCGCCAGGAGGCAGAAAGGTACGTGGTCTGACAGACAGGCAGCCTTGTCCAATCTTTCCATACAAGCTGAATGAGATGATTGTATGGGCTTCTTAGAGGTCTGCAGCCATACACATATCACAAAAAACGCTTCGAGAATATCTTATCAACCCTTCAAAAGATCTGCTGTCTGGTTGGATTATAAAAGGGATCATGGGCGATCATTTAAAGACAAATTTAAGCTGGAGCTCAAGAATACTGTGCGTCATCTCATTCAGAATACAGAATCTGAGCTTACCCTCAGGAGGCCCGCTCTCCTTAAAAATCACAAATAGCATTATGTAAATCAGGGACGTCAGACTCTAAAGTTGTGCTGTTTACTTATTTAACACAACGGGGGTGAAGTTATCACATAATTGGCCTGGAAATGCCACCCAAATTGGCTGTTCAAAATGAGTTCAATATGGACAAATGGAGCACTGGTAGAAAAAGTTAATGTACTCGTGAGCTGGCCCTGGTCCTGGGGCTGTTTTCATAGCGGCAATGCTCCTCGGAGAGATGCATGGTGGTCCAGAATTTAACTGACAACAATTATTTTTCTTTCTTTCTTTCTTTCTTTCTTTCTTTCTTCATATCATCCGTGCATTTGCTTTCAGCTGTTTCTCTGAGGATGAGGAGGAATATCTAGTGTTTCCATGGTTACGATGAATAAGAGACACATCTATTTAGGGCATTGTATAAATCCCATCCATTACTCCGCGGCCAGGTTTTGGGAATCGGTTCATCATATCCAGAACTCGGAGGTGCAGCCTCCGGGGAGGAGTTGGTGACTTGCTGGGATAAGAATATGCTAAGTGAAGCAGAGATGAGCTGACAGCAGGGAGGAAGTGGAGAGAATGAGGGAGGCAAGAGGAGGAGGGGAGGGGTGGAGAGTTTGAGAGAACCAGAATCAAGAAGCTCTCTGCCTCTCTTTACTCCATGTCTGCTCAGGATGAGATGAATTATAGAGTGTGGTGGAGGAAAGAGCCGCAGCTGGAAGGGGAAAAGTCGACTTTCGTTGCGCTAAATTTGGCCTTTTTGTTTAGTGTCTTTCACTTTTTTGCTGCAACCTCATCTGTGTTTTCATGCATGAAACCACAAACACATATCATCTATGTCTGTTTCTCACTTATGTTCACACATTAGCACATGTAAGCTGGGATGTTTCTCTATCAGTTTCACACTTGTTGGCCACATAATGATTCTCAGACTGTCAGTCATATATTCATGGTATGGAAGCCCATTCCTGCCAGTTAAAGGAAAAAAAGTGATAAATATGTATACCATATCAGTATGGAAGTATGGAATAAAAAATTCATAATCGAGATAAAAAGTTGAAATCGTGACATAAAAAGTCAAAATGATCATATAAATTTAACTAGCTGAAATAGGCTCCCATATCATGGACGTTAAATTTACAGTTTAATTAACAGTGATGCTTTCTATAATAAATAAACAGGAGCTATTCACTGATGTATCAATCAATATCCTCTCGCCCTGACTGCCACAGGGGATTAAATGGGCCTGTTTTGGGGGTGTTCGGTGTTTATGAAGCATAACCAGGATGCCATTATTCAAAGCTTGGGTCCTTGGATGTCTGAGCGCTTGTTCTCATTACAGCATGAGCTGATGAGAGCAGAAATAAGCGAACCGCAGCCGCAGACAGGTCACATTCATCAACGAGCCTCCGCGGTGGAGGGGAGGAAGACGGGAAGCAGGAAAGAAAAGTGAACAGAACACCCCTGTTGAGATTAAGATGAGGATCTTCTGCAAAATTAGGAGCCTTATGGGCTGGTGGTGTATGACACACACACACACTGCAGCAAAAAAAAAATAAATCTTGGCTCTGTCCACTAGACCATCTGTAAGTGTGTGTGTGTGTTCCAGTGAGGGAGGTGGATGTGACTTCCTGGTTCACAAGTGAGGTTTGTGATAGACTGTAATGGCTTTTTCCCAGCTAATATAGCACTCAGCCTCCTCATACATTTTGCATCACTACAGTGGTGGAAAGGAGGAGAGAGGGCAGAAGGACAGGAGTTGGAAACAGGGTGTCAGAAAAGCAGCGGACAAAAAGAAAAAGCCTTGGGGGAAAAGCTGCGAGCAAGGTCAGAGTAAAAAATTAAAAATAGAACAGACGTAGAACGGCCACGTAAAGCCTCTCAGTTAGTCAACAGCCTCGGCAGAGATGAGACAGAGCAGGGGATAAAACAGACCTCTCACTACGTCAAGCGAGAGTGTTCCTGCATACATAAAGAGCCCATGCAGGCGTCATCACCTCCCCCCGCGGACACCTGTGTTTTGAGATGTTTGTCAGTCCTCTTGACTATTGGAGTGATAACCTGTGATTACCTTGACAGCCTAAAAGGGTTTCGCTGCGCTGACACCGCACCAGACAGCCTCTGTTGCCATGGCTACAGCCCTGGGATAAGTTTTGTAGATTATGGAGGATGCTTCTGATTGAGTATGGCAAAAATTGTCTCTCGCAACCCAGACGTTTGGATGCAGACACCGTGGAAGTCTACCGGTTATGTAACCCCGACACATAAACACGCGCCATGCATGCTTAAAAGATAAGGTGTAGTCTGAATGTTAGCGCCTACATTACTGGATGGATGTGAATCAGATTAACCTTGATATTAACAAGTGTTGGCAGAATGAGTTTAAGAGGTAATGTTGAGGATTTGGGCCCAAGGGGACAATGAAAAGCTCATAACTAAAGATAAACCCTGCAATACATTGCAACACCCTGCACAGACAGCCCCCTTTGCTAGGTTTGTGTGAACGTGGTTGAAAAAAAAATGCACAAGAGGATATTCAGCCAGACAGTCTCGCACAAGTAGTGCATATAGGTTAGACATTAACTGTGTAATCGCACAGACGTAAACGAGAGAATGCAGCAAGAGGTTAAATGTGCAGGGTTATAAATATGCAACTAAATTATTCATCTGTTCATGAATGTATGTTGGTTCAAACTGCATCGATGCTGTGGGTCAATATGTGTAAGTGTAGTTTTACATTTAGAACATACAGATATTGATCGTGTTCAATAATGACACTCCTGGTCTCAAAATTGATATATTGTTGAAGATTTCTTAAGGTACAATGTCATTATTCGAACCTGGGTCAAGAAACAACTTCTACATGTGCTGAGGATTAAATATTGTTGAATAAAAATTGTGTGCAGATGGTTTCAGAACACAGCTGATACAAAGATATTTTAGCATCTTATCACTGATACTCCGACATGCACCAGATCCTCCTCCAGCCTGGCGAAAAACATCAATTTCTGGCACTGATGTAACTCATTTTCATGGACAAAGACATCATGGTGACCTCTCCTGTTCTGACCCAGTTCTTGCATCTTTGGTTCCTCTGGTTGTTGAACAGAATGTAATTTGCTCTCGAGTGGGATATTCTTTCATCGGGAGCAGCTACCTTGAGATTTGAGGATTAGAGAATTAATGTTTTTTTCTTTTATGGATCATATAACCTGCAAAAAGATAAAAACAAGCTAACGATAAACAAGTCATCCACCATCTGAGCCTCAGACCTGCTGAATTGATCCGGCGTAACACTGGAAAAACAACACATCAAAAACTGAAATAAACAATTAACACAAGCTATTTCTTGTTTGTGATAAGTAAAAAGAAATCTGCCAATGGAACAAGTGAAAATGGTTTAATAACAGCTCCCATATATCTCACTGAAGTGCTTCTTTCTAGGTGATTGCATCTTATATTAAGTGCTATGAGATGGTATTGACTACAAATCAGTCAAATACGCTCCGCTGACCTCTCAGTAATTAGAGGAAAGGGGAAGGGCTGTGCTGTTTTCTTTACGTGAATCAACAGAGCACGTCAAGACAACAGACATGTGGATTATTCCACTGGTTTGGATCTCCAGAGCAACTGAGGAGATATAAATGTTGGCCATCAATCACTGAGGCGTTCCCTGAAGTGGCCTTTCACGAGGCACTTGTCCATAAAGCTCCAGACAGCAGGCTCTTGTGAGTGAACCGGTCTTCTGTAAGTGAGCATGTGTACTCAGCAGAGACAGAACAGGTATTTAAAGTGTCATATCATTCACATACTATATATGTTAAGGTTAACTCTGGTATTTTTTAAGCACTGGCCCTATTTTTTTTTGAAAATGGTTGGTGTGTAAGTCTAACAAGTAATGAAAAACAGCATTTGAAATTGGCCCAGTGGAGCGCCTCAAACAGCAGCCGTGAAACAGGATCCAGCGGCTGCAACATAATGTTGTGGGGCAATTGTCGTCTTAGTCCGCCCACTAACAGTGTTTGTTTTTGCCACTGAAAGGCTCAAACTGTTATTCTGAGTGTTTGACAACAGGACCATTTTGCTAAAGAGTCAAATCCTTTCTGTTCAACCCGAAAACAGCTATTATATCGTTCTTTTCAAAGCCACCAGACTCCGTAGACAAAATCAGGCATTTTACCAAGCAGAACATGTGAGTTGCTGGTCTACCGCTGCCTGGAAACCTTTAGTTTGTTGTTATTGTGTGTCTTATAAAAGGTTAGTTTAGTTCCGATCTAACCTTTTAATGCACGGTAACTTTTACAAAACTTTTGCACCTATTAGTTTTTCAGACACCAAAATATATTTAAAAAAAAATGGACTCAGCAATACTCTTTAATGCATGAGCAGGGTTTTCAGAATAAACAAAATAAACAATAAATATTTTATAACATCTTTTTCCCATTTGTTTTGTCAGAATATACACACATTATTTTGGAAAATGTTAATCAAAGGATTATTCAAAAGAATTATGAAAGGAGCAGCTTTATAATTGCTTTTTGTATCGTTCAATGCGCACGGCACCTGTGGAATGCCTCATTACCCAGAATATCAGACAATAATAATGTCTGAATATTCGTGTGTGTGTGTGTGTGTGTGTGTGTTTCTGTATGTGTGTGTGTGTGTGTGTGTGAAATAACCCTGAGGGGAGGATCTGGCTGCAGCTTTTATGAGGAAGACGTGCTGTTGCTATGGCAAAACAACAGTGCGTCCGTCAGATGAAGCACCACCCGGTACACTTGCGTGTGTTTGTGTGTGCGTCATTGCTTTATCTATTACAAAGATACATGGAAATAAAAAAGACTTTTTGTCATCCTTTGTTTTTTCTCATTCACCCACACACACACACACCCACACACACACATACACACACACACATTCATAATGCAGGTGTTTGATTTCTGCTTAATGACTCTCAAGTGGGAATAATATAATTAACTGAAGCCTCTCTGTCTCTATCTCTCTCTTTCTGGCAGTATCAGACCATCGTGAGCGGGTCTGAGTAATGTGCGCACATCCAGACTCTGTAATTGGGTTTATGCGCGTCCAATTCCAGCCCAAAGACCTCATGGAGACGAATGGCATAGGAGTTTGGCCATTGGCACACGCTCACTATTTACTTTTTCCTCTCTCCATTTAATGTTGAGAGACATAGGTGGAAGAAGACGGAGAGAGAGAGAGAGGTGGAGAAAGCATCAAACATAAACCTCAGGTCAAAGGTCATTGATGCACTGATGTGCTCTGCAAGCTGGGTGAAAAATCCTTCATATCTCTATGCGGACATGCGCTCAGTGAGTTTATTAGAGCTGCAGTGATTAGTCGAGCGAAAATTTAAAATTGATCTGCATCTACTTAGATAAATAATTCATTGTTTCAGTCACTTTAAAAATAACAAACGTTTACTGCTTCCAGCTTCTTCAGTGTGAAGTTTTGCAGCTTTTCTTCGACATAAATAAAACTTCTTGGGGTTTTGGACTCAAATCAAGACATCTGAAGACCTCGCTTTTGCCTCCGTAAAAGTGTGATTATTGTTTTTCACTAGAGAACGACCGATATTAGATTTTGGGGCTGATGCTGCTCCCAATTTTAGGTAGCAAAAAAAGAGATATCGATATATTTGCTGTTATATACTCATTTTTTTGCAATGATACCTCAAATAACAATAAACTTTTTGTTTTTTAAAGATGATATTTTAGCTTTATTTAAGAAAAAAATGTTTCACAGGAAATTGGGCAGAGACAGAGAGAGGAGATGATATGATAAAGGGCCACAGGTTGGAATCGAACCCTGCACTGAAACACCAAAATTACTGGGATAACTAATTTATAATCTCTACAAGAGTTTTTAAAAACGATGCATATCGGGCAACATTTCCAGATACCAAATAAATCCGTAATAAGCCAATACCCAGCCCAGTCGCCATGCAGGATATAACGTTAGGAATTAACCTTTCTGCAAAAAACACAGATACATCCAAGGTTGACATTTGTATCAATCACAGTCTCATTATATACTTATCGGCTGACTTTTACATCCGGATATGGAGGGGACGGCGGTGGCGTCGTTACCTCCAACAAGGCCGCTAAATGGCAGACGGCAGTCCGAGTCACACAAGGGGGATATTTTTAAGGACACCTGGGGTTATTGTTTATGCGGTGTTTAAAGCGGCTGTTTTTCATGGGAAGACGGACCATGCTTATATGTGACTGCGGCAAACAAAACAGGCATTTTCAGCCAAACCATGATGTTTTCCTAAGCCTGACCAAGAGGTGTTACGACGAGAGAAGGAGAAAAGTCAACCTAAATAAAGGTTGCAACATAAAGAAAGAGAAGAAACAGAAGAACACAGGAACGTTTGAACTTACCTGTGGTTTTGCAAAAGATGATTACAATGTCGGTCGATAATATTGGCTAACATATATATTGATTGGGCTCTATTTTTCTTTTTTATAGCATTTTGAACACTCAGTGATAAATGGAGAAATTAACACAGATAAAGAATAAAAACCATAATTATTTGCAGCCCTGCAGTTTAGACAGGCTCTATTATATCTCATGAATATATCTTTTAATCTCCTCTGGTGTTATTTAAGGATTTTGTGACTTATTTAAAGCCACAGTGGTTTTATTCTAATACAATGTGTATTAAAGGTAATAACCGCGTGTTGTTTTTCTGAGTCACACCCTTCAGAGTGCTTTACATTTCAATTAGACAGCCTTGACAAATTAATAATTGAGCTGAGAGAGAGGGAGAGGGAGAGAAAAAAGGGGGGAGCCTCTCTTCTCCTGTGCGCGTCCCCGCGAGTGTTGTGTTGCGGGGTCTTTGCGGTCCCTCCCTTTTCCCGTGCTCGTGCACCCCCATCCTGAGGCGCGTGCCCGACGCGGCTCAGTGTGTCCGCCAGGGGGCAGCTGTGTCTCGGTCTGAGGCTGCGCCGCTCCCGCTGCATCACAGAGAGGAAAATACCACCAGATGGCGGTTTAGGATTGCTGCTCTTCTCTCAAGGCGCGGTTCCGCTCGCACGGCCAATTTTCAATATTAAAATACGCACAATATTAAAACGAAAATCGATTTATTATTCCGGAAGGTGATAATCGATTCGGGGATGGTCGTTAAAGGTGAGTGTCTTGTGTTTTTGTCGTGTTTTGTGCGGTGGGAAGGGAGACGGAGCACAGATTAAAGATGGTGGACGCAGACAGGGGAAGACTGGTTGGTTGGGGGATGGGCATTAGCGGCTAACGGAGGTGAATGTGCTTTCTCGCTCTTCCTCAGTTACATTATAGCCTAGCAGAGCCATTAGCTCCGGGAGCTAGCCCCTACAATTTCGGGCAAGGCAACTTGCAAGAGGGGGCAAGTAAGCTGCCGCAGCACCGGCCTGTTATTAACCCCCCCAAATTTCCATCCGGCGCTGGAGTTTGGCTTGTCAACAAATAAAGAGCCATGCGGTGTGACGTGTTTTCTTGCTCTTTGCGAGGCAGGATTCAGAGCATCACCTTCTCTCATTTGCACAGCCAGTATTATGATTGTACGCTACGATGCGGCGCGTCCTCTCTTTGCTTTGGTTTGTCATCAGCCTCAGATGCAACAACCTTGTTGCTCACTTTAGTTCCCAGCAGCCTCGCCAGGTAGTTCGTCTCCGTGCACGCTCAGAAAGATGTGCAGGCAACAATATAAAAGACACATGGACGTTGCTCCTTGTTGCTACTTTTTCTCGTGTCAACATCCCCCCTCTTGCCTTCCAAGTTTTTTAGAGTAGTGGTGACTCCTCACACGCCTCATAAAAGCATGTTGCTTTTTCTAATGAATGACAGCACGTGATTGCTTTTTAACACAGTGTTTGCATTATTATTATTATTATTATTATTATTATTATTATTATTATGGCGCTTCTTTCCCCCCCTCTTCCCGCCCCCTTCTGTGCGGGAAGCAGGCAACACTGAGCGGGGAAACATGAGTCACATCAGGGGGGATGGGCTCCACCAGCCGTCCCCACAGGTCTAAATGGGATCCAGTTTTTTTTTTCTTTTTTTTTTTTTTTGTTGTGACCCACCCTCCCCATCCCACACTCAGACCCTATGTGCAGCTCACCCTGTGCTGTGCAGCTATGGGATGGTTCATAGTGGGTCAGAGAGTGCCTCCTGGCAGTGTGCATGAATCTCAGATTGTTGCATAACTGCTTTGTTTACAGTCAGCCATGTGATTTCTCATCCAGGCTGTCTTGGATTGCTATCTGCGGCCCGCTTGCCTGCCAACTTGTCTTCCATTATCACTCAGTGTTTCCACCCCACACTGCACAAGTCATTTTTTATCCCTCATCCTCGCAGAACCTGTTAAGCAATGCGTGTGAAACATTGTGAGAATTAAATTTTCCCCCTCTAGAAATACTTTTATTCCTTTTGCTGTTGAAAGGGATACACATTTAAAGCAATTTCTTTAAATTGAAGTCTGCTGCCTCAACTATCGGTTAATCATTGATCATTTTTTTCATTTTTCCCCACTTTTTCTCACTACAACACAGTTTTAACCACTGACATGATCTATGTTTGATTCAAAATCAGATTAGGTTATGTTCGGAGTAAGTAAATACCAATTTTCTTTAATAGCGAACTGAATAATGCAAAAATAATGACCTTTTTCTATAACAGAGCTCTCTTCTGTCGCTATTCAAAAACTGGCCCAACAAAATCCAACCCATATTCAGGCTACCAAAGGGCTACGAATTATTTGCATTTTAATTACGTACGTTTTCTCATACCAGTATTTTGGTTGTATTGAAGCCCATCTCTGATTGTCGGAACAGGCGGCTGAATAACTTTACGAATGAGTGTTATCAGCAAGATAACATTTTAAGTAGTAAACCTCTCCATGACCATAATATGAGAGCAGTTTCGCTTCCTATTGAAGGCGTAACCAATATAGATAAAACCCTCTGTCAGGATATTTTTTTGCATCAACTGAAAAATTAAATGTGCTTTCTGCAAATCCAGCAACTAAACACCTGACAAATAGATTACTTCAGAAGCAGTGCTGCAGCATTACCCAAAATGGTCTAATACACCAAGACATGTTGAATGAAATGCGGAAGCTACCACAGTTGAAACTGAATGGAAAAAATCTTCGATGGTTAGTAGTTTTAAATCATCAGATTTCCATTCTAACATTAACGATGGAATCTAGCTTTCGAAATCCCCAATGTCGCCGAGCATAATATCCAAATTGGAGGAACTTCAGGTTATTGATAAAGGAAAAATGTGTAACAAAGACATACCATTATAAATGAATCATTGTGGTCCATTAGAGATGCCTGGTCTTACACATCATATTCTCCTGATGTAATGTAAAAAGCTTGTTTGAAAAAGAGCCCAGCAAAAATCACATCAGCATCATTTTTATTGATTTTTTTTTTTTTTCAATGAAACTTAAATGCAAATGCAAAATGACTCATATCCCAATCACAGCATCTGTGACAGTGGAAGTGAATATGATTTTATTTATTTTTTTACTTCCTCCTAGAGTCTGTCAAGTGCAGTGTTTGGCTTGATTATTACATTATTATATCATGTCCTGTTTCATCGTCATTCGTTGCACAATATTATTAACTATGACCCACTTTTCCCACACAGAAAATGTATAAATAAATTGCTTACGCAAATTAATTTATCTCTCCTCAGAAATGGGTTCCTGTATTTATTATAGGGTACAAGAATAATTTAATATGTTTGCATGCAGGGTGCAAAATTGTGAATTATACCAGCCACCCAATAGATTACCTTTGTTTTTTGGCTGGTGAGTAAAGCAAATCCACCAGCCAGTTGCATACTTTACCATCTGGCTTGTGGCTGGTGCTTATCTTGAGCCTTGTTTGCATGTATTGAAAACTCTGCTTGAATAGTGTGGTCATGTGCAAAGATAAGATCTGAATACAGCTCTGAGTAGACTGAGTAGTTAGCTGGAAAAATCTTGGGTTTTCTCTCATTGCCTTATCAGGATTCTTCAGTGCGATATGTATAAAGATATTTGAGATCCTCAGTTCCCACACACAAATAGCACACAACGTGACCTTTGCCCCTCCTCCATGTAAAGATGCACAACAGGCCCCATGAGCACATACAAGTCACATTACATTGCGGATGTTGTTCACTTTTTCAAGCAGGAGCATTTTTTATGGCCTATTGTATGCTGCCGTAGTACTTGGACTCACTAAAACACAATTATAGTTGTGTTATAGACATCCAATGTTATGAAACACAGTATATTTGGTGCACAAATTGTTGCTTTATACATCACATAAATAAAAATGTGTATAGTTGGTCTTGCTAACCTGAAAGGAGATAGTGTCTAAGTTTTCCTTTCAGTTTGTAGAATACAGTAATAAATATTTATTTACACGCCAGCCTGTCCTTTCCTTGGGTTAGGGAAGTGAAACAGTTTGAAGCGTACATCTTGTGGCATTTCTTGCATAACTCTCTAAAGGTGGTTGATAAGAGTGGGCCATTGTTTAAACCTTTAGAAAGCATTCAGGGTTAACAAAAAATGGTGACAGATCCCTCCTCCCTTCTTTTATCCTTTGAATTGCTTGGCTGTTTGCCCTGGCTCTTCCCATAGTAAAAGTCTGAAAATGGTTCTTATTAGTAGGACATACACATACTGTTGTTTGTTGTCATTTTAAAGGTAATTATGGGCAGATGTGAATATGTAATGTGTTTGTTTTGGGGCAGCTGGTATGAAGGAAAGAAAATAGCTAGACCATTTACTTTATGAATTAATCTCAATGAAAGCAGAGATACTGTTAATTGTTTTAAACATAAAGGTATAAACAAGTATTAAGACAATGAATAATGCATAATGAAGTGTGCCATCTAATAGTCACTAAGCCAGAAGCTCTCAACACTCAACTGCAGTGTGCTTTTTGTTCGAGCCATATGCTTATAATGACACAGCCAAGGAGATTATGTAATGGCTTTGACATTTGTCAGAGCCTATTACACGGTGACCTTGATTCAAAATGTTGGCCATAGAGAGAATATTTCCTCCAGCCTTTGGCATGTTTTTAGCACAGTAGAAGGAATGTCAAAGAAAAAATGGATACTGAAGATAGAGATTTGAGTTAATTCCACACAATATAACATCAATACAGTATAGTTTTCTTCTATAAAACTATTAGAATAAGGCAGATATAAGAGATTTCCCCTTTAACTCAATAGCGTGGTGCTGCTGTGAAATACATTATGCTAATGCATGTGACACCTTATTGTCTAGGTGAAATGATGCTGCAATTATTATCAGCCCTGAAGTCTGCTCTTGTTAGTGTGCAAACAGACCTGCGTAAAGCTTTCTAAAATAGTTCTGTCACCCCTGGCTGGTGTTAAGGCGTTCCTTGTAATGTGGTTTCCTGTTGTGTAATTAACTGCGTTGCTGTTGTCACTTTTTTGGTGCAGGGCAACTAAGGTCAGGTCAGCAATAAGCTTTGTGTAAAGCTGGGATGAGTTTGTTTACTTAATTCTAGGCTGCTGAAATGAGATCCAGCAGGAGTTCAGAGCATTTTTTCCCATTTTTATACATCCACAGTTGTAGAGAAGCAGCATCACAGGCGAAATAAAAAACATAATCACATTAGAGACTGAAAACACTAACTAACTAACTTTGAATCTTTTTACGCTTTAAAAAGCTGGGAAACAGTAGCTGGTTTCTTTGTTTTGGCATGTTTCATTGTGTTACTGCTTCAATATAATGTACTGTAGATTCATTGGCCTTAAATCATTTCTTTGCAGCCTCATTACAAAGACATTAGAGGGATGTCACCTACTTGTTCTGACCTTTTCAAAGCTATTACACTTGCACAGAAAACTCAGGCGCCATCAAGGAAAATATTGATTGTTTGGAAATGTTATGCACAGCAGAGTGTGATCAGCAATGAGGAGGTACCAAAGTGTGAAGAGCTGCTGACCAAGATGTACATTTAATTACCCCTGCCAAGAAGGTTGTGTTTTCACCCATGTCCGTTTGTTGGTTGGTTGGTTGGTTGGTTGGTTTGTCAGCAGCATTATACAAAAACTACAAAAGCAGATTTCCACAAACTTGGATGGAGGATGGATCTCAGCCCAGAATAGACTTAATTAACTTTTGGTACGGATTCGGATAAAGAAACAGATCCAGGAGCCTTTTCTCACTTTCTTTAACATTGTGAGATAGGGCGTTTTTTTCAAATTCTGTTAATTTCTCAGGGAATAAAGCATGGATCCCTAAGGAAAAATCTGGCGTATTTAGGTGGCTGGCGGGTATGCGCTTAGCTGAGTGCCATTTAGTTAACTATGAGATGTGTGTATTTGGAAGTATGATATATGGCAACATTGCTATTGCTTTTATATACAAATCCATTAATAGAGTCATAGAGTTGCAGAGATTAGTCAATTAATCGATGGTTTATCCGAAGAAAGTTGGTTGCCAACTATTCTGATAATCGATCAATCATTCAAGTCCATTTAAAGCAATTTTAAAATTGGTACCAGCTTAAATGTAGGGATTTGTCATGTATGACAGTAAACAAATAGCCTTTGGATTTTGGACTGTTGGTTGGACAACAGAAGCAATTTGAAGACAGCACTTTGGGCTCCTCGAAAATGACAAGAGCTTCTTTCACAATGTTTAGACCTTCAGAAGAGAGTGACTAAGTGCAGCTGGTACTGATATCGATACTTCTGAAAATGAAACTGTTTCAGTCATGATTCAGCATTGGTCTGTATCAATATACTGATATTTTTCACATACAGTTGTCGAGCCCTCCATAAATCAAAAGTACAACAAGGTTACAGTAACAGCTGCCGACCGCAGCATGTGTACAGGCTGGGAAGTTTCCCCCTGTAGATGTTTATACACACATTTAAAAGGATTACACTGATCTCTGGCTTGTGTTCAAAGTGATAATGCGTGCTAGCTGTGCTTAACACATGGCCGGGGCTCATCTTTTACCACACCACCAGTGGTGTTACAATGCTGAATTTTACTAAGAAGAGTTTGTTGGATATTGCTAAGGAAATTGGGAAGGAAAATTGCATGTTGTCAGATATCAAACTAATGCAGTGTTGACACAATGATGGTTCAGTTAACATGAAATTTCCAGTATGACAAGAGCAGTAGAATCTGCAGTCAGATGATAGTTGTTAAAGTAATGCTCTTCAGCTGTCAGGTTGAGCAGTAATGAGATGAGGTACGTCATGTCTCGTTTGTGTGTGTGTGTGTTACAGGTTTGTGATGTCTCTCTGGTATTCCTGCATGGCTCAGTGGTTGCTAGGCTGAGCAAGCTGCTTTTACCTGCAGCTAACGCACAAGTGTGTTTGCTGATGCAGCCAAGCCACCAGCTGCCAGTGGCTATTACTAGTTTAATGAAGAGTCAAGAATGTGGAAACAAGACTATGGTTTTACTTTCCATCGTCAAGAAAGACACTTCTTTTTTTCATAAAACCCAGTCCTGGATCTGACTCAAACATACTGCTGCTGTAGTGCAATTATGAGTCTCAGCCAAAGCCTTCTGCTCCTGCTGATCTAACTATTCTGACTCCTCTGGCCTTGAAAATTGGTTTCAGAGTTGGATGGCTGGCTTTACACTGTTCTGATTTGCTCGGCTGCTCAAGCATACACAAATGCTCCGTAAATCATTTGTCCTGTGTTCTCCTTTGAAAGAAACAATCAGAAACCAGAAGCGAGAAACTTATGTTGTATATTTTTTTTGGTTTCATGATGTCGCCCCCTAGTTCTGTATTTATTTGACAGAATAGGTTCCCCTTCTATGTATAGAGAGACTGTCTTTCCACAAGTCTTTCCACTCAGCAGCCATCTTGGCAACAACCCCATGTTATGTTTGAATTACGACACCCTTCTATGTAATTCTGTGCAGTAGCGTGATATCCTCATCTTCCATGCTCATTAGGAGTCTGTCTCCAGCTGCACCATATCTGTTGAAACTGTCGCGAATCTCCTCTCTTATAACGCCTCTGACCGCATTTCAATACAGCCATCGAATCTTCTATAAATCAGTAACATTGGCATCGATCACAGGCAGAGCAGGCGGTCAGACTGAGCCAGGCAACACAAGTACCACAGATTTTAAACAGCAACCCACGTTAGCATTCCTGCTAAAGTCTCCTTCTTATCTAACTGACAAACATTACCATGTCTCGTCCTGCACCGTAGCTCGCTGAACGAGTGACAAAAAAAATAAAAAATCAGTGAAAAGTGCTCTGCTAACGGCATTTAGCTAGCCAGATGGCTAATAAGCTGCACAGCTAACAGCATGTAAACATACATGAAAATACCTCTGTTGACTAGTTAGGTTCCTGGGTATTTTTGAAAAGAGGGTTTTATATGTGATATACAATATGATGTATTGTTGGAGGTTAAACTAGCAGCATATGCGAACACTTTAACAGCTACAACATTAAGAAATTACTGTTTAAACCGTGAAAGTGTTCCGATACATTATACTTTTGACTCTGAAATGTATTTTGCAGCCGAGAGTTTTGCTTATCGTTACTTCACTTGGATTCTCGCCCCTCAGCGCCTTAAGTGATGTATGTGCAGAGTTTGACGCTAGAAGGCTATTTTCACATTCAACTGCTAACAGAGGAAAGTTTCTCTGTGCTCGCCTTAAATCTGAGTTTAAGCTTCTAAACTGAGAAACATTTGCACACTCATGTTCAGATTCTGGATTTTTCACCATTGTCTGTGCTCTCATAAAAGCCTCTAATGAATCATAAATCTCAACCACACAGTGGCTCAATAGGATGTAAATCCATGGTAACACAACCCAAAAATAACCAAGGTAATTAGTGTTATTCTGAATGGTGTTAATGTGATCTGTGATAATGTGTTAATTTGCTATCTTTTCATTTTGTTAAAGCCCACTGCAACCACAAACTTGCCTCTCTCTGGCAGCATAATAGGTGAAACTGTGTTGCCATTTCCTTTGCTTGAAAAACATCCAATTAAAATGCCAAAGCATGTGGTATGGTTCCTGCAACAGTTCAGCTTATATAAAGGAATATAATGACTGCTATTATTGGCCTACTTGCATCAGATATGTTATATCTTGGGCATGAAAACAGGTACCACAGATATATTAACAGCCACTATTTGATGAAAATTGCTCATGAAATGAATCATATTAGATAGTCAAAAGATTGAAAATGGTGTGTTCCTCACTTTTTTATAAGATGTTTGAATGTTGGTGGGCCGTTAGGACAGCGAGGAAGTGATGCTCCAGTCTGTGTTTGGATTGCCTGCTCTGTCGAGACTGACAGCAGTTCATTTTTACATCAGCGCTGTAAAGTGGAGCTTTGTAGACTGGAACACCTTATTAAAGACTGAGCCTCAGACAGACGGCTCTAAGAAAAAGGCTGCCACCAGCGCTTCACTCACATTCAAAGCAGGGGAGAGTTTGAGGTCGTATGAACACTGAGCTTTTGTGTGAAGAAACAGATGCAGGTCTCCATACATTTACTACAGTACTTTGAACACAGTAAGACGGTGGTTCCGATCATTTTTTGTAAGACATTGCCCCACAGCCCTGTCAGATTATCTCAAGTAACCACTTAGACTTATACTGAGCCCCTTATAATAGTGAATGTTGCAATATTTTCATGCATTCGTACTACCGCATGAGTAGTATCTTGATAACTAGTTTTCACACACTGTTACTTGCAATTCAAATGTGTTAAAAACACCCAAATTAATTGTTAAAGCTAACCCAATTAGGGGATGTATTCTATAATTCAATTTATTAATTCCTTATTTTATATTTCAGCTTTTTTTTTCAGCTTTTGGCACTGTAAATCTCTCAAAAATAAAGTTTAACTAGAATGGCACTCAGTAGAGTGCATACCTCTGCCAAGGCTCAACACTTGTACTCACTAGATACCAGCCAACTAAGTATGGCATGGCAAGTATTTTTTTGTCAATATCCATGCATTATTCCCTTGTGAAATTAACCAAAATGTCAAATGTCTCACAATGTTGGAGAAAGTGGGAAAAAATTCCTGGATCCATCCTTTTATCTGGATCCGCACCAGAAGTCAATGTAGTCTATTCTGGGCTGAGACCCATCCTCCGTCCAAGTTTCATGGAAATCCGTTCTGTAGTTTTTCTGTAATCCTGCTGACAAACAACCAACAAACGGACATGGGTGAAAATATATCCTGGCAACAGCAGAAATACCTCTGGTTGGGAACAACTGCTGTAAGAAATACTAGAAAAGACTACAGACATTGTGCATAAACTTAATTTACTCTATTTGAAAACCTGCCCCCTATTATAAGACGATGATTCATAACACATTAAAATGTAGCCGTAGTCGGATATAAGGACATTTTAAGTCTTTATTTATCACTTTGTTGACAGCTTTTACTCCTCCATTGAGGCATCCATATGTGGAATAAAAGTGGAGTAATATGAGTTAAACCTGCTGGTAAATACTGTCCATAAATAGATGCTTGTTAGTCATTTTTCACAGGACTGTATTACAATGTGCTATTAAGTGATGAAAAATAAAAGACAATAACAAATGCATAAATAATCAAACATTTGAGTGAAAAGCCAGGCTGTAGAGCTGCTTGACGATCATCTGGCAGGCTGATCCAGCATGAGAACTCAATGCTAGCTCACCAAATAACTCCTGGGTGGAAAGAATTTCTTTTGGAGCATTGGCCAACAGTATGGTAGTGAAGTGAAACTCCTGGATTTCCAAAAACATTGATTGAAAATTGTGTCTGTGTCTCCGTTGGGAATGGGTTTTTATGAATGGAAAAGAAAGGCTATGATACATTATTGATCTCTTTGTGGGGCATTAAAGGGTTCCTCCAGTTTCAAAGGCTGATATTTGAAATGTTGCGCTTAGACGCTCGATGTTTGGGGTGGTTAGTAAATTCTCGCCGTCGCTTCGTAAGCTTTGGACTTGTTATTTGAATTTATTTTAGTTGTCAGAGCAGCCAGATCTAAGTTTGGCACCAGTTCAGACCCGCAAATCCTCTAGGTGTCATTTATACAGGCGAGGTTAACAACCAGCTTCAAGCACCAGCAAATACCACCTCCTCAGCATCAGCTGTGGCTGTGTGTGTCTCAGCGGTCAGTGTTATTTGTACACACTCTTATTTAATATTGATTCACTGGCCTGTGCCAAGGCAGTTCTGTGGTTTTACAGAGTGAAAATGAAGTGGTCGCAAGATGAAAACAGAATTTCTGCAAAGTGTGCTCTTGACAGGGCTTCCTTGCAGGTCTGGAAGCTGTAAATGTGCAAATATTTTTTAGGATTGGAGACAGACATCATGAAAAACTCTTTACCATATAAAAAAAAAAACAATTGATAGTCTCTCAAAAGCTTCTCTGAATAAAACTGAGGTCTGGAAAAGCCTTGTAAAGCAGCAAATGAAAGAAAGTTGGTTTGATGCTTGGACTGTATCAACAAAGCTGTGTTATCTAGTGAACATGTTTCCGTGGACTTCAGATGAATTGCTTTGAGGTCTCCTGCTAGTGGAGATGTGACGGGCTAGATTTCCTCCCAAACCTGCCCTGAGACATCATTAGTTTGTATCACTCAGACCCCATCTGCTGTTTCAGCCTGTGTACAGAGGATTAAGGGGTTTCCCTGCCCGCTCTGGCTGACTCCAACAGATTATTTACCCATAAACCTCCTTCCTTATTCCCCACTGACTGCACTATTCCTGCCAACATTATCCGCGTGTAGCACAACAGTTGGACACAGCATCAGACAAACCTGCTGCGAACCGTTTCCTAAAACTGTTGACAGTTTTAGTCAAGGTTGAAGCCTTAATTGAACACTATCTACACCGATTTATGGACTGTAACTGCCAAGACTTGATTAAGATTTGACAAATATGATCCATTTAATTGTCTTTACAGAAAGAACGGAAAGATTTCTACTTCTTAAGATTATTTTGCATGTTCATAGATAAGTTGATGGATCCTACCTAAATGTTACACAATGCCTCACGAAATAATGCATGTTCATCTTAGTAGCAATATCCGTTTTTCCATCTTATTGTTAAGAGAATTTGAAGCAGACTTTTGAAATGTCACAAAAAAATGAAATGTGAATTAAGCATGTTTCCATATGCTAGCTTGGAGCAAAGAAGCCAGGCTAACCAACGCGTAGTTTCATCAGACAACTTATTCGTAAAAGGTGTTTCCACCCCTAGAAAGCGCGTGAATACTGTTTTTTTGTGAGTGTCAAAGCCTTTTTGTGAAATTGAGGACTTTCTTTTAATTTTGCTATTTCCGTCAACCTTTTCTAATGCGATACTAGGGAATATGGAAAGAGGAAACACCTCAGGTTTTTGGCTTTGGTGTTTACATATTATAAATGACAGAACGGATGAAATGATTATCATCAATGTTGTTAACTACATTTTCTGAAATTTGACGAATCGGTCTCGGCTCCACTCTGAAGTAACAATCTCTTCTTTATGTGATTGTCTGAAACGAACAAACAGCTCCCGACACACAAGACTGTTGCAACTCCCCCAGCAGGAGACATTCATCTCAAAACATTATTGAATGTACCTCTCACTATGATTCCTGCGATTTTCTTTTTTAGTCACGCTCCTTCTCTATGTATTGCCGTTTGTGTCAGACACCTGACTGGGATTTTAACACATCACATCTTCGAAGCATTGTTTTAAATCAGCCATCTGCTTCATCCAAAGCTCTGTAGCCTCTTCTTCTTGTTCCCTCACACTCAAGTCTATATCTGGGCAGTCCCCATTATTCCCCTCAGCTTGCCTCTACATTATCGCTACATAACACCATTTTTATTTTTTTTGCTCTGACTGTTCAGATTAGCAGGCTTCTCCTGCTCCTGTGAAAATCTTCGACGTGCCGCGAGATCATTAGGTAGTAATAATGGGTGTGAGAACTAATGGCCTCCGCAAGGGCTGTGTGTAAGCCTGTGTGTTTGTGTGTGTGTGTGTTTGTGAGTGTGTGTCTGCCCCTCTATTACAAGTGAATATGAGGCAGACTGAAAATCGGGGCCAAGGTGAGAGAGGGAGCCCAGACAGATGAGAAGAACAAATGAGTCTCTCCTTCTCTTCTGCTGTTCTTCCCCTCTGTGCTGCTGTCACACTTTCTTCCCCCTGTTTCCCCACCTTACCCCTCCTCCCATTTGCCCCCTCACTCTTCCCCTCCTCATTTTCCTCCCTGCTCTCACGGCTCCATTTTGCGTCAGCTGCAGCCAAGCAGGCAGCCATTGCACCGAGAGGGGGAGAAACATCCGCTGCCTCCTCTATCCGTCTCTTTTATGCCGTTCCATAGCCTTGCCCTTTTTTTTTTTTTTCCTTTATGATCTATTTATCCTTTATTCACAGAGGTAGTTCTCAGGAGATTGTGGGGGGGGGGGGGAATCTATTTTTCAACACAGATTTTATCAGTTTGTGCAGTTTCACACAGCATCCTTCCCCTCCCCTGCTTTCTGCTAAGATCAGGCTTTGTGTGCTGCAGAGAACGAGTGTACAGTAGTTTGTAGCAATAACAGATGGCTGTGCATTGCTTGTGAGTTTGTTTGTGTGTGTGTGTGTGTGTGTAGGAACATGACGATGTGTCTGACTCTGTGACTCTGTGTCGGATGGGTAATCTCCCGTGTGACATAATCATAATCTGGTTAAACCAGACGGCCACAGTCGGCCTCAAGGCTGTTACACTGTATAAGGCCAAGGCACTTCGTTTGCAGTATGTATGGAGGCTGGCAGCATGATAAAGTGCAATTATTGTCTTGGTGGTTCAGCTCGTAGCGGTGGCCCGGAGGGACCGATTGTGGTACAAGCACACAAGTCGGGCTCTGGATGGCCTTAATTTTACATTGGTTTTGGAAAAGCACGAGAGCTTGCTGATTCTTTTCAGTTTAGTAGTTCAGAGTTGTATGACTGTCCTGCTTAGGGCCTAGTAATTAATCAGAATATGACATGAAATCCCAATATGACGATGAAGTGCAACATCAAATCATCCTCTTCAGGCGTGAGGGAAGAATGAGGAAAACATTGCTTTTTTTAGGTTCAGACAACAGCAACAAACACATCACCATCATCATTTTTATATTTTTTTCAGTCAAATTGAAATGGCGCTAAAATAGTGACCATATCTCATTTGCAATATTGCCAAAAAACATTTTTTTAGCTTGACTGTTGACGTGCCTCATGTCGCCTGTGTCTGGGCCACTGTAACTGTACACTGTAAAATCTAAGTCTGTATTCCTCATTCAAAGAGGGAAACCAGAAGACTTGTGTCTGCAGATAAACAAACCGCGTTTTTTGTCCCTACTATGCTGATACAACCAATGACACTGGCGAATAAAGGGAGAAAACACGCTAAACACAAGTGTCAGAAAAGCCGCCAATTAGTGCCGACAGTGTGGGACGTTAGATATGCGTGTGGATATGGACGGAGCCTTCTCGTCGTACTCTGCATTCATTTCGTCCGTATGTCTTCACCTTTTCTGAAAGCTTACGGATACGGACCAACGGAGCAGTACCTCCGGTAGTCGTGGGGGGCAGTGTAGCAGTGTAGCCAATAGTTCAAGCGAGACACAACCACAAGACAACAGGCCGAAGTTTTTAAATAAACTTTTTTTTTGAGGCAAGGTTATGTGAGTTGTTGGGAAGTTGTAAACATCTGTATGACGTTACTTTGCCCGGGCACAGAGTATTTAAAAGGAGCATAAATGAGCCTAAGACCACAGGAGCTCCCCAATGGCCACGTCATTGGCCTACTGTGGTGTGTCGGGGCACTTAGTAAGTGATTGTCGGATAAAAGTTTAGCTCGGGCGTAGTCAATAGTCAAATATTTGTTCCGTGATAAAACTTTGTCTTTGCACACGTTTGTGGTGCATAAGTCAAACATGTACATCCTTATTTTTTCCATCCAGATCGGTGATGACACACTCTCCACGTCTGGCCCTAAACACATTCAGTTACATATTTTCCAGGGAGGAGGAGAGAGCAGACTGCCGTTGTGGCAGCAGGAATGATTTAGGTAGTCTTTAATGTGCTGTTTACCGAGGCACTCTTAATGCTAAACGCTGTTGTAATGTACAGTAGGTTCAGCGAGGGGATCAAGAAGGTGCACACAATACAGTTTTAAAGTACTATGGATGATTAACTCATGGCTGCCATCTTTATGTCTGCCTTGTATCAGTTTTTACCACATGGTTTTTGAATTGTGCAGAAGTGAAAGCCATGTGTTTAAAATAGTATTTGCCCTGGGTCGTAAAGATGTTAACATCACTTTATTACCGTTTTAATTTGAGCTGGCAGGTGCTAGAGTGAATGCTTCATCACACCGAACTTGAACTCTCCCAGCTCTGCCTTTCTGCAGTTGACAGGACTTAATTTCTGCAGCCACAGAGAGCCCTGTTGAGAATAAGTATGCATGGTGTCAAGCAGTTAACGTTGAGAAGTGATTATGAACTGAAGCTATTGCAATTATGTGACATATGCCTCTGGTCCGCTGAGTCACAAGACAACTCAAACTTCCTGTTTGTAGTGGGTTATTGTTGCAGCATGTACAGATCATGCAGGTTACTGCCTGCTGTTGCCATCTCTTGTTTCTGTTCCCTTTATTCACAAACAGATCAGTCGCGTCTGATCTTCCAGTAAATCTCTACCTGTTTGGTTTGCATCTGTCTTGATATTTCTTCCCTGACACAAATGCTTTGTGCTGACTCGCATACTTTTTCATCTGAAGCAATTGTAGTTCACACATTGACATCTGAACTGTGGGCACACAGGAATATAAATTCAAAGCCCCTCTCAGACATACGCTCCTTTATGTTAATCTGACAGCAGTTTAACCTGCTCTTAAATAAGGACCCTGGTCACTTTTAAGTGTTGTCACAACAACGATTTTACTAAGCCTTCAAAACATCACACACATTTGAATTAAATGCCCTGAGATTGACGTGAAGGCTGCATCAGCTCAAGGTGAAACATGTAGAGAGAGGCAGATTAAATGCATGACTTGTACTAGCTTCTAAGATCATTGTTATAAATGTATTTTCTCAATCTGTGAGGGAAACACTGTGAACAGGTTGATTTTAAGGTGGTGAGGAGATCTACCTCCTCATATCAGATCAGCATGTAAAAACTATTTTCCCTTCACAATGCAACTGGGTCAAAAGACCAACAGCCTCTCCAAGAATTTCCATGTTCATTAATGCCAACTGTGTGGATGATTAAGTGAACATCCTGCAAAACACTTCACATACAGCATGCGAGCAAATGGAAACAACTAAACATCCTTTCATTCAATGCTTGTGCACGGTCTGCTGTTGTAAAAGAGGCAACAGTATTTGCTGTTTGATAGATTTAGATGATGACACTGATGAGAAAAAGTACCAGTAGTTTCACTGTATTCAAATGTCAGAATGGCAAAACGCCAACACTTTAACAGATTGATGAAGCCGGCAGTGTCACATATTCTTTGTCTGAAAAGGTCCTAAGACGTAGCATTACCTCCTACAAGATGCAGTTGGTGTGCCAGGGCATATGTTTTTCAAAAATCATATACTTTCCAGTTTTCTCTTTGCCTCACACACAAAGTAGCCATTTCTGTATTTGCCACCTGTTCGAAACCAGAAAATGTATTTCTGTGAATGCAAACAGAGTGAGACCGAAACTGAAACCTATTCTGGTCCATTGGAAAATATCATTCTGAGCTGCTCCCAGCTGCTCATCATAAAGTATTATATTGTATATTATTATATCGTTATCATGATGTAAGAATATATATACTCAATCAATATAGACTGAAGTATTTGTTCAAAAGTATCATGATATTTTATTTTGTCGCCCAGTCCTGGTATTAATGAAGTGCTTTTAAGGAGATTTCAAAATATTAAGATATATAACGAGCATCCTGATATAGCCTAAAAATATCCTAATTTTTAACTTAACTTTTAAACCAGTCCTATCTGTAAATGAACACCGGCCCATAGTTAGTTTGCTTTATTTGTACTGTTAAATCTATTATTATTGAATGAATGCACTACTCTGGCTATATGAAAATGCTCCATTAACACATCTAGGTTGTTTGCTTTGCCATTTATTTTTTATTTTTTTCTTTGCATAGTTTAGTTTCATCCTGTGGTTTGCATTTACTCACATGCTCAAGAAAGGTCACTTCTTTCTTCTCCTAACACTCCACCTAATAGGGCTTGTGGATATTCATCACACTGAAGAAAGACTCGACTCTCTCAGTTTCCCTCTCTTACTTTTTCGTATAAATGAGACATTTCCTGCAGCCCGCTCTACTTTTCACACATTAACTCAATTAACAAACATACCGTGTAATGTCAGACTGTAAGAGAACCATAAAGGCTTTAATTGCAGTGTGATCAGTGTCGGGTTATGCGCGTCAACATACTGGCTGACTTTTTGAGTAAGAGAGTAGAAGTACCACTGACCTTTATGTAATAACATTTCCTCCCTCTGTGAGTATTATAATCACTACATATTTAAGTCAGCCATTTAGTTCACATTTTAACTCTGTATATATGAAAGCTACTCAAACATGTCCATCAGTATTTGTCCCAGCGCATGATTTTTTCCCTTTGATTTATTTCTCAGATCTTGAACTGAATGGCCGGTCCGTTGCAATCAGACACCAGCATTAAGATTAAGATCTGCCCTGTGTGATGCAGCAGGACTTTTTCGGTGTGAAAAACAGGAAAAAGAAAGAAAAAAAAAAACTGGTGCTGGGGCTCGGTATGACAAGCTGAAGGGTCTGGGATGACTGAAATATTTAAAGATGGCATGTTTTACTAATCATACCGTTGCATGGACCTCGTTGGCCCTGCAGCCCCAGAATGTTTAAAACTGAGCAGCTTACTCTGAATGGATGCTGGTCCCTCGCCAGGGTGTCTTGTAGAACAGAAAAGTCCTCAGATTTAACAGTTTTTCCTCCAGTGGTTTGTGATGACAGGCTCTCTAGTATTACATTTAATTATAGAAGTACATCATTTTTGTCAGTTACAACCGCTAGATGCCGTTCACTGTGCTGCTTAGCCATTCCTCTGAGTGCTTCTGCCGTTAAATTATATTTATATAGCAGCTCACAGCTTTTCTCGCAGACATAAAGCACATGACCTTGGCCAGTTTATTTAATGCAATTCATAATGTACAGCCTGAGTGAGGCTGTTAGAAGCTGCCTGAAAAATACAGTTGTCAATATTTGATTCTGGCACAAACACATCTTTGATTATCGAAGCTGCTTAATGTAATTTATGAGCAGCAGACACATTACTCAATCGCCCATGAATTATGAACTAGAGGAAGGTGTTGAACATTTGTATTTTTACCAAATTGCATCAAATATCAAAATTGTCCTATCAGTATCAAAATGCATTTTATGTAGTAGGGCTTTAGGGCTGTCTATCCATGGCTTATATTTACCTTGCGGTCTCACGCACTCGCAGACTTGGCGTGATGACAGTGAACAAGTCACAGTATGTGCAACTGGCGCTTGATGCAGTTTATCATTTGCTAAGCGATAGTTAAACATACTCCTGCACAAATCCCTTTCGTCCTGGAAGCATGTTTGGGAAGATCTCAAACACATTTCTATTGTCCCTGAGTCGGTCGTGACACTCTTAGTCTCAAACCCTGATCAGGTTTTGTAAGGACCAATGAGAGATTGTCCTAACTCGCATGAGATAAACTGATGTTTCGTAAGAACAACAATAACCCTTTAGGTGTGGCAAGTAAAGACCTGAGTTCACAGTGTTTTATTATCAGAGTAAGCAGCGATAGCTGTTAGGAAACTGGTTCTTCCTGAATTGTTCTGCAGCTCAGATTTACACATGCAGCTGTCTGACTTGATTGCAGGCCATTTGTCTTACTTTAAGCTGCTGTGATGTATTTTACAACACATACTGAAGATGCCTGGGGGGCTGCATGAGAACTAAACAGGTGGTTCCTCTCGCATTTACAGGAAACGGCTAATTCAGCTCTGACAGACATCGTCAATCTAATTATGGATTTTCTTTTCCTGAAATAAATTGATGAAGGCCTCTTTTCTTCCTCTTTCCATCACATTTGTTTAATTTCACACTGTTTTATGCACACTGGTTTTCCTTTTAATTCAAAAACACACTCAGTCAGACGGCTCAAAGCACAGTATGAAGCATTTGCTAAGTTCTTGGTGCTTTCAGGAGACTTTGACCTGCCGTCTAGAGGATTGACCCTCTCATTTTCCATGTCATGGGATGATCCCTCAGGCCAGCAGGTCAACCAAGATTCAGGTTAATTGAATCCGTTTAAATCCATCCGGGTTAAACTAGACCGCTACCCTCGAGTTCTCAGCGTTCACCTTTTGCTCTTCAGTGATACACCACAAATCAATGAAGATTAGAGACACCTCTCTCTGCCTCTGCCTCCTAACAACATCTGAACGCTGTGACAAATTGAGGTGGTGAAAGTACATCGAGCAGACCAAAGCCTGCCAGGGAGAAGAGGAGATAACACAGCATGGTTTACAGTTCCAGATAACAGCTGAGGCTGATTTGGGTCAAACTCTCCACAAGCCAAAAGTGTCAAAATAAACAGTTTTTTGAGAAGATAATAAGTGGTAGATGACCGCTGAGCAGAAAATGCCTCGAGGTCTGTGTCGGGTTGGTATGTTGCTATGGAAACCAACCTTGTAAAGACAAGTGTTTTGAAAAGGGGCTCACACCTATTTGCTCAGACAGGTCCATCAATCAGTTTTTATGTGATTGGGCCTCCCAGATTATTGTTGGTATGTCTTTAAATAGAGCAACATATAGAACAAGAGAAAGAGGTGTAAAAGTTAATCCACTTCAGCCCGAGCTGAGTGTAACATCAGTACTGTACAGTGTCAAGAGACTGGAGGGACAAAGTTAAGCAGCTTTAGCTTGTGCCAGTCAGTTAGAGCTCTACAGAGCAGTGCATTAGCTCTAATCTAAAGGGAGATAATAACCTCCCAGTTTCTTCAGCTTGAATTTCCTTTAGTGTAACCCCTCAGCGGTTCATTAAGTAATGTAGTGGATAGTTTTCCTCTTAAGTGGCTTTTTATCTTGCACAGCCTTTGTTTGCTTCAAGGACAGCGATTTGGTCTTAATACAAACCATTTGTTTTGAGGCATGTTTATAAATCTCCCTTAATATCTTTTTTTGGCACATAGAGTTTAGTTTTTTCGCGTCTGTTTTTGAAAAGCTGAGGAGATTTCGAGGGAACACACTGCTTGTGGCATTCCGTCGTCTTGTTAGCCGTGCTTGACCGCACCCTTTACTTGAAGAGGCTTAGAGGAGTCATATTATTTTGCAGATATGTTGAGGAGTGGAAGTAATGATGCATGATATTGTGGTAGTAGGGAAAAGGCTGTAAAGCTGCAAGGAAATGTTTAGTGGTAAACTCTTAAATTAGTACAGTATGTGTGGGGTTTACGATTGTCAGCACCTCTTGTATGGGAACAAGGAACCTAAAAAAAAAGGAACGGTGACCAAAGCGAGTTTCAGTGATTTAATGGCTTCCTTCTTTTTAAGGTTCCTTGTATAATAACCCAGATTGAGGAAATGTAGTTCTTCTCTACAGTCATTTATTAAAACAAGAACTACAGATGATCATTTTTGTATTATCGTTATCTACCTTGGTTGGTTCTTGAAGGTATTATTGAGGCCATTCCTGGAGAAATCTCACACCAGTTTGAGTTGAGAAGTGAGCTGGATAGAAAAAAACACAATTATGACTTCCTTTCTATTCCTGTATGTTATGTGTGTTTTCTATTTTTATTTTTTCCCTTCCTACACTACTCTATATGCCTTTGCTACCGCCCCTCAGGGACAAATATAATGATTTGAATTTAACTAATTTGAATAATCCTGATTTACAAATGACAATTGTGGTTTCCCTTACCAGAATTTGGGTGTTAGTTCATTCTTCTGAAATGTCCTGCACGTCTTTTGTTTTGTGCGGTTTAATGCATTTTTAATGAACTCGTGGGGCGTCCTGTTGACACTCTGTCCTCTTGTGGAGCTTGAATCTCTTTGTGCTTTCACAGGCAGCACACTTTGATGTTTTGCATTGTGCCCGCTGCCTACCTGAGGCCACACAGACACTGTAAAAAAAGGGCTAATTATGCATTGTAGCTTAATTACCATGACAATAAAGGCATTGACTTGCAAACAGCTGGTAACTGTTTGACAAAACACACTGAATCCAGCTTATACACCAGCACAATGAATCTAATTAATATTACTTTGTGCACTTTATTAGAATACATTTTTCTCTGTCAGGGTGTCTTGAGTTTTTTTTTTTTTTCATGTAATTTTCATAAAAGTGACCGACATGTTTTCTGGATTATTCTCCAAAAAATGTCTTTCTTTCTGTGATTTTTGTGTCTGTTTTATTGACTTTGTTCTTTCCTGTTATAAATGTACACATTATGGGGCATAGGTGGCCCCAGTGGGAAGTGTTAATACCCAGCTTTACTCACCAATGCAGGATTTCACATACTGAAATATTGACTGTAGAGACAGAAATAGTGCGCGAGCCTCGATTGGCTTTATTGATGGCGACACATCCATAAGGACACGTTCTGCATCTGGACAACCATCCGTTTTTAAAGTCTCGTGCTGTTTCCCTCCTGATGTTATTAGTGGTGAATCTTGGTCTTCTCCGAGTTTTTTATTCTATTCAAAACGCTGCACAGTCGTAGCCCACAGTATTGGATACAGGGGCTCACTACTGTCTGTCTCAAGAGATAACGGCCAATTATAGCAGACGCGGTGCAGGTTATAGTTGTCAAAAGAATCGGCCGACAGGGACCATGACAGCAGGAGTGTGTGTGTGTTTGTGTTAGCTGAGTTTTTAGAAAGATTTGCAAGACGAGCTCATTCTGCAGTCATCACCTTATTGTTATCACCTGTTAAATCCTCTTCGTGCTGCTTTAAAATCTTAATATTGTAAAGAGAATTAAAAGGGAATGATTTTACAGTGCTACAATCAGTTATCCACCTGCAGTGAAAATGTTAAGCCCCCCTCGGCTACTGGCATCCACCTCGCTGAAGTGTCACCATTACAAGTGCTCAATCATAACGAGCTGCAGTGGCACTGTAGTGTGATTGACCCTGCACTCTCTGATCTCCCTGTAGCAGGAGGGAGAGAGGTTTCCTTCAGGGATCGGTGAAATAACACCTCATAATAAGCTGTGGGCTATATTCTCCCCATGTCGCCATAATGGTTTAGCTGTTGCTTCAGTACAGAGCTGTTAAGACGTGTTGTGAACTTGTTATTTTGCTAATCGGTGGACATACTGTGTGTTTCTTTCATGCCATTGCAGTTGTTTTGTTGAAACGGGAGCAGATTTTAAATGTAAGAAATGAGAAAGACAAATTATTCAACACTGTTTTCACAGTTGAAGGGCATGAAGTGACCATGAAAGACTTAGCTACAGTGAGAGGTATTTTTACAAAACTGGATTAATGCTTTTCTGTCAAGGTGTGTTGGCTGTCTCCCCATACAAGCCTCTGGCACTAGAATTGATTTATTACCTTGAAAAGGATTTCATCCATTCATTGTCATAGCACCACTGCATCACTAGCTGGATGCGTCATACATAATCAGGTAGTGTCGTGCATTCATTGTGTTGACTCTAACATTTGCTCCGTGATAAGACGTTTGCCTCTGCAAATTGTTTCGCCTGCTAGAACAGAAGTTTGTCGAGCTATTACAAAAGGAGTCTTTTGCTATGTTGTAACTTTTATAGCCAAAGTAATCCTGTTGCTTTACTTCACTTCATTATAGTGGCACTAGTGGTGAGGAGAAACTATGCACTGGAGCTGGAGTTGGTCTGCAGTACTACATTTCAAAACAAAAAAGGGATTGTGTCAGGTGTTGGTGAGGTCTGTCTGAGTAACGCATCTAGTAGTTTTATGCTCATCAGATGACAAAACAAAGGTTGTATTATTGCTTTATTCTATTATCATCACTATCTTATTGCTGCTGTTTACATACACCCTGTTTATGTGTATTTTTATATCAATAAAAGTAAATATGTTTACATATGCAAAGTGTGTATTTCTGTAGCATAAATGAGGTTACAAACTTTCATGTCATTATGCAACCCTGTGTTGTGTAATGACGAATACATTACCATGTACCTTGTAACTTATTCCCTTGTCACAACAATCACAAGGTAGATAGAAGAAATGAGAGCCCAGCACATACTGTAGGGGCCGATAGTGATATGAGGATGAATACACATTTTGCCTTGATCCCTCAAATGTGTTTTTGAAACACTTGTATAAGATAAGAAAGTAATGGAGGCAGGCTATTTTACAGTTTAATAATAAACTTTATCGTCTTAAATGACATTACAGACCTGAAACTGTAAAACTCACTGGAAATGTTATATTATAATTTACCCCAGGAATCCTTTTCTGCATCACACTATGTGGAAAAAAAAGTTTTCATATCAGCAGTTATTCAACAGCATAGATGCTGATACCAGTATCTGTCATAGGCCAATACGGGCAGATAATATCGGCTGACTGATATAACAGTTGGGCTCTGATTTAAATAGACTACATTGTGTTGCAGCAAAGGTAAGTTCGGTTCAAACTTCATAACTTGGCAACCCTCTGTTTTTTGTTTGTTTTGTTTTTTGGCCTTGATGAAATGAATGAAGCGGCTGAGTTTCTTTTTCTTTCTTTTTTTTCTTTACACTGTGGTGTTGTCTGTCCGAATGTGGCTACGTAACAGGCCTGTGTCTAAACAATGCAAGGAGCTGCACTGTAAGCGGTGTGTTGTTTTAGGTACTGGTGAGACAATGAAGTCCAGAAATCCAGGAAGCCCGGTTTAAAGAAGAAGTCAGTGATTCTGAAGGCTATCAGAAATGTGTGCTTGCACGCCTTTTGATAATGTTCATGTTGCGTTCAAGTAAAAGTTGGGCCAGGTTTTGCACAATGTGTCTGCATTTTTTTACTTGAGCCCGCTGTTTGTGGCGCTCTCGCTTTTATTTTTTAACTTTTACTCATAGTTGTTGCAAAGTTTTAGCAATGTCGTGAATGGGATTGAATGGTGACTATAAAGAACTGAAGTAGCAGGCTGATTTAAACAAGCTGTGTGACAAATGTGTGTGGACACCTACATAATTGTCCGAGAGAGAGGAACTAATCTGACAATAACTTTCCTCAGCACTGTTGGAGTCCTGTAAGAGTCTGTAAGTCAGGTTTCACTGATTGGATCTGTAACTGGTCCCGTTCTGTTCTGCCCCCCCCCCCTCATACCGTGGGTCCCTCCTGTCTCCACTCAGCCAATCAAATATGCCGTCACCGCCGGGCTTATGACCCACACCAGTTGCTATAGCAACGCCGGCCTGCCTCCTAGAGAACATGTCATGCATGTTAAGTGGTTCTCAGATGCTCGCTCGTTGTCTCTCTGTCTAACGCTCTCTCTTAAGTAGACACACACACACTCACACACACACACACACACAAATCTCTGCAGACCAGAGATAGTTAACACGAGGGTTTGTTTCTAGTTCCTCTGAAGCAGCACTTGTAACCGCACCACCTGACCCACGCTGTTTGTTTAAACATGAGTGTCTACAGTTACCTGCTGAACATCTTGCCACTTCGTCTGAATTTTGTACCAGTTGTAAAATAGAGAAAGTTTTGAGTATGAAATCAGACTAAAGCTTACCTGCCTGTGCGTGTTTAGTCCGTCCAGTTCTCACAGCAGTATAAAAGTTTTTACTGTTCTTCTAACATCCAAGTAAAATATACTTCTTTTCTGTCTGTGTTCAAAGTTTGTTCAGTTTTTGGACTGGGTTTTAGAGATTTTAAGATGCTCATCAACACCTCTGTGTCAAAACCCGCACACATTATTATTTGTTCAGAAGAAGAAAGAAGTCCATTTTCCATTTTCTTTGCACTATTAGCTCTTAATGTTCCCTATAAACCTGGCAACATTTCTATTGGCTCAGTCTGTGCGTTTGAAGTGGCTACATGAAGTTTTATTATTCCAACTGGGCCATTTTTCTTTTTATTTATTTAGGGATTTATAGTTGATTCAGCCCAGGTGAGTTTCAGTACAGTGCTATTAAAGATCCAGCTCCCTCGAGACGAGCCATACAGGCGGAAACATAGTCTTTCACACCACCTGGTATCTCAGGGTAAATGAAGCTGCCCAGCTACTGACCTTCTGCCCTCCTATTGCCAGAATTAAACTCCTCTACTGGCAGAGTTGTAATTATATAAGTGTTAAAAAGTTAGAGCATTTTTCATATCTATACTGTGCTCCACATTGAGAAGCATGAATGGTTTCAATATGACAGGACGCCTTGATGAATTATGGGGCTTTCCAAATGACTATTTAGTGGTTTGCGCTTCTTACCTGCAGCTTTCCATTTAAACAACTGTCTTTTTAAAAAATTTTTTATAGCTTTTCTCCCTTTCAGTATTTTAAACTATCCCATTTGCAAAAAAAAGTGCTGAAAATGTGTATTCTGTAACTAATGGATCAACAGTGAACAAAGAAAACATGAGAGGTAACTACTTTAGATTAAAGCTATGCAGAGCTGCAATAAGTTCTCCACTTTCAAAGGCAAAACCAGGAGCAGGGGGGCTGACGTGTGTCAAAAACTTGCACTTGAACACACCGCAAAGACTGTAGAAGCAGAGTAGGGGTTTCTGGTACAACTTCACCCACTTCCAAGTCACATGGAGAAGGTAAAAAGTCGAAAGAGGTCGAAACTCCAGCAACACTTGCATCTACAACAACTTTAATGTTAAAGCAACACATTTCCGCTTGTGGCCTTCAGGATGACCCTGATGAAGTCCCCATTAGTGATGTTTTGACGTCTTTATGCCAACCAGCTCGTACGTTCTGCAACTGTGTGAAACTCTCTATACTACCAGGTGGAGGTGGTCTGTATTTGTCATTCAAAAAGGGAAACTGGAAGACTCAGGACTGTGTACATACAAACTGTTGTTATCATAAAGCAGGGTTTGCCGATGATTTTCATTGGACACTCATTGGAGGCCAAAATCAATTCCATTGATTGACTGACTTGCTCAGACACTCTGACTGCCTTGTTCAGAGTCTGAATACTTTCCTTTTTTTCCCCTTTTTTTTGCTAGAAACATCTGGCGAGCCGAACTACGTGCTCCACTGTGGGCAGCCCTGGCTTAACTGGACAGCCAATCAGAGTGATTTTTCTCACTGATGGGCTCTGCCACTGATTCAGCTTGCTCAGTCGGCTGAAAAGCCATCAACAAGGGCCGATGATGCCTGGCATATCGCAAAAATTAGGCTTTCAGACTCTCACCAACGGCTGGACATTAGCTGGTGACTGTCTGCCTGGTGTTTCAGGGCCCTCAGTTTTCTGTAATTTTTCTCTACGAGTTTCCATGATCACACATGTCGATCAGTTAACAGGGACAACACAGCTCAGTTTAGGGCAGAGACGATCACAGTGCAGCCAGAAATGTACTAAACTGAGTCAACAGGAAAGTGGCTTTACATGCATAATTCATTTTTCTGCTTTGGCAGTAATTGCTGTTATTTATTGGGGGAGTTTGTTTCTATTCATGCCATTAGAGTAAATGGTATTGAGCTGAGAAAAGGGGGAGAGAGAGGTGCAAAGTAAATGCAATTGGCTGCTTCTATCCTGTCTAAAATTGAGGAACAGTTCAGGAGACTCTCTGCAAATTATTCATAGCCTCCTGTTGAAGCTGCTACAATCTCTGTGTGTGAGTGTGTGTGTTTGTGTGAGGAAGCCAGGGAGAGTGCCAGTGTGTCGAGAAAACGAGAAAAGCCAACATGCAACAAGGATTATTTAGTTGTTGGTCGATAATGGGTCAGACGGACTCATAGTTTTCTCTCTCTCACACACACACACACCCTTTTCCTGTTCCTCGAATTCTGTGTAGCTCAGGACCGAGTGAAAACATGACACAAGGAAGTTGGCTTCCTCTTTCCCTTCGGAGAAAGATAATCGGATGATGAGAGCAACTCAGAGGCATGTTGGGGTTCAAAATAAGAGCAGGCAGCTGAGATATAACAGTCTGTGAAGTGGAGAGGGAGGAGGGTGGAGGTGGAGGTGGAGGGGGGAGTTAGCAGGTGGGACAGTGGTGAAATTACATAATAAGAGCGATCTTGCTGCCTCCGCTGTTTGGTGCTCCGCTGCCGCTCGACTGTGGCTTCAATCCAGTTACATTTTGTGATGACATTAATCAATTATTAATTAGTTATAAAGTAGAGCTAATAGCCAGTCTCAGGAGTCAGTCACTGGAGGAGAAATCATTTTCACTGTGTGTTTTAGTGTCTTGAATCGACATCCTGACTGTTTTCAGTTACAGCTGGCTCTCTAAATGATGTGTGAAGCCTTTAAGTGGGATTCATCTGCAAATTAAAATCACTCAAGCTGATTAGACAAGGTTAAATGATGTGATGATTCATTAACACAAGCATCTTCGGTCGTTGTCTTGTCAATTACTTTACTAATTCTTTTCCTACTTCTACAATATCCACAATGTGGATAATGTAGAGTTTAATATTTACTTTAGTTTGTATTTGACAGAGAAACCCTCTATGTTTTGTAGGCGCTCCTATCTCTTTGTTTGTTTGCTCGTTCATATCATATTCCTGTGTTGCAATTCAAATTCTTCAGTTCGTTCTGTATCAGTGCCCCGTTGCCGTAGTGGGTAGGCTTTGTAGATTACATCACAGCCTAGATGAGGGAATATAATATATTATGTAAATGATTGTGAACAGGATTAATTGTGCAGATCAATGTTTTCTTAATTTAAATCACAGAAGAAATCTTTACAAAGTGCTGATGTTAAAAATGTTTAACAAACTCTTATGTTCTGTAAAAACATGAATTCATTAAAAAGTTGTTTAGTTTAAACTTAGTGTTAAGATTATAGTATTTACTTTAGTGTTAGTTTTTTGTTGTTTTGTTTGTTGCTTTTTCAGCACATGTGCAACCAAAACAGTCACACTCTGCAGCCCTGGAGCTGCAACAATTTCTCAAAGTATTAATTAGTTATAAACTATTAAATTAATGCCAACTATTCTGATAATTGATTTATCCATTTGAGTAATTTTTGAAAGAAAGAAATGGCAAAATTCCTTAATTACAGCTGCTTAAAATGTATGTTTTCTGGTTTCTTTTCCTCTTCTGTGACAGTCAACTGTGAATATCTTTGGTATTTAAGGACGTCATCTTGGGCTTTGTTGTTCTTTATTCTTATTGACACACAAGTCTAAAAATGTCAGCACCGCATGTAACCCTCATTTTCACCCACTACAAAATGTAAGGAATTGATATTTCTTTTATTCTAGTTTTCTGTCTGTTTCTTTGCCCTTTCCCCCAGATCACATGCCAGCATCTTATTTAAAGACATTTATTTAAACACAACTTGCAGCATACTTTTGAGCTGTCTTTGTATCCAGAGTTTGTTTTCCTGGATGTCAGCCTTTGCACATTTTATCCCATTTTATGAAATATTCTTCTAATGCTGCTGACACTGACAAAAGCTTGCGCGTGCAGCTTCAGGCATCGTATAAAGATTTTAAAGCGCAGCTGGATTTGTCATCTTTATTGTGGCAATTTGTGCGAGTTAATATTTCTGCCTCGTCGTTCGAGTTTTAACATGCCGTGCAACAGACGGACAGGAATTATTTCCCTCACCGGCCGTGTCAGCAGAACTGGGGCTTCTCTATCCTTTTTTTGTAGGTTTAATAAATGCGGCGAGAATATCAAGCACCGAATCGATGGGGAGCTTGTGTGCATGCAAGCAGGTCAAGTCCCAGCCTGTGGCCTCTGCCTGTGGAAGTCTGAAAAACTTCAGATTTCATTTAATATTACTACAACCAGCTAGACTCCAAACACCTTTAAAAATAGACACTCAGGTTGCAATGATTGAAATCCTGCCTTCACCTTGACCTCCTTTCTCACAGTATTGCTGTTTGCTCAGATGACTGTGTAAGAGCTGTGTGTTTAAGTGTGTGTGTGTGTGTGTGTGTGCAGTTCAGTGTGGTGAAACAGGGGGCTCTCCTGCCCATGCTATTCCTCAGTACAAACACTGTGTGGAAGACTGTATTTAAATACATACTCTCTTAGCCTGCCCCCTACTGTTGCCCAGACCTACTTTCAAACACACACGTATACACTCACACACACTCTGGGGAAAATACACCCTTAAAACAGTCCGTAGGTGGACAGAACTGGACTGGAGCTGAGCTGGGAGTTAAATGAGTGTTTTGGTGATTTTTCTGAGTCCACTCGTCCCAGTTAAAACACAATGAAGCAGTTTGGAGATAGACTTTGGGCAGAGGACTTTGTGGATCATACTGCCTCTTGTGGCGAAGAGCGGCATTGCTCCTCCTCTGCTCTTTGCCCTCATTAGCATATGAACAGGTTAATAACTGATGTGATAATTGATTTAGCTGTCAGTCCTCTGAGGGAGAATTTAGCCACAATTTAGCTGTGACTGCAAGGCATTTTGGGATCGTTTTATTGAGTTTGTATCATTTGTGGCACGTGGAAATTTCACAACTTCTTTCAGATCTTTTCTGAAAATCATATTTAATCTCCACATTTTGTGTAAAGAAACACTATACTTCACTTTTTAACCAGAGGGCAAAGCTTTGATTCTACTTTCACAAAGTTTAAAATTGTGTAATGTCACACTTTAAGATAATCTTAGTCTTAATTTAATACATTTTAAAAAAGGAAGCTTACTCGATTGAGGTACTGTGGTCAGTTTTTAACACTTTACAGGGTGTTTCTGAAATTGTTTTATACCAAAAACACTCCTGTGTACAAATCCTCACTAAACACCCCACAATATTTTGATGTTGTAGTTCTCAAAGTGACCAGTTGGTGTCCTCCTCTCCCCGTTTCCACCTCCACAGCCTGATTGACCAGAGTGAAGGATTGAACTGTCTCTCTCTGCTTTCAGTGACATTTTTACTGTTGTGACACTTTGGAAACTGGGTCATAACACATCATATAACTGTCAGGGGTTAACTAATGTTATAAACAGGTTTAAGCAGCCAGTTGTCATAGCTGTATCTAATAAATCATCAGCGATTTGAGGCCATCACTTTATCACCTCATTTAAAACTTGACCGCTTTCATGTCTAAATCAGGTGTTTGTGTCTGTGCTCATGCTTAACTGTTGCAACAGCACCTGCATCATGGATGGTTATTACTGTTGGATGTGCTTTGAAATGCATGTTTTAATAATAATTTCCTTCTTTCTCTGCCTTTTTTTTTTCTATTTCCAGGAGCTGAAGAGAGTTAAGTGCCACCAAGTTGAGTGCAGTCCGTCCTGGAGCCTCTCCTCCCTGCCCTCTCCTGAACCTTCCCCCAACTGAGCCACTGTCTAGCACCTCCAAACACACTCAGTCTTGCAGACGCACATAAGACAGAGTTACACACCCCACCGCCACCCCCATAAACCAGAATGATCACGTCGGAGCTCCCTGTCCTGCAGTGAGTGAAACACACACTTAACATAAAAAGAAGATTGCATGCAGTTACAGTACTCTATGAAATACGTGTTTATACTTGACTAAAACAAGTAATTTGATTTGCTATTCATCCCTGTAGTTTCACTGTTGTAAATAGCGTTATCTGTCATTTTGGAGCTAAACATTTCATCTCTTCTATGGATGAATTAAAGCTTTCAAATGCATGTGAGTTATATGTGTGTTTTGTTCTCTTAGGGACTCATCCAATGAGTCTGGGGCAACAGATGCAGTGGGCTTAAGTATGAGCATGAGTGAGATGGAAGATCCAGAGGTGAAAGGCAAAAAGAAGAGAGGGAGGCCTGGAAAACAAGCCCCGGTATGTGCCTTAATCTGTAGATGTGTGTCAGACGTTGTGTCTCTGCTTTCTATCGTTTGAGTGGGTGCATAAATCTGTGTCTGTGTGAATATGAGTGTTTGGATGATTTGTTTCCTTCCTGTTTGATTGACATCTCCGTCCCCACAGACATCCAATAAGAAGCCTCGGAAGTCACCGACGGACAAGGCAGTGGGCGTAGCAAGAGGGCGAGGGAAAGCCAACGGTGTGGCTCAACATAATGGAGACGGGGGAGACCCCGTCACTCTGTTTGAGGTGGTCAAACTGGGCAAGAGTGCCATGCAGGTGGGTGAATGACGCTTTTCATTTTTAGAGGTGTCCATACTCAAAGTATTAACTTGTTCTATTTAGTTAAAATTGAATATATTTAATTGTCTGTGCTTATATCTCACAAGATGTTTTATCTGTGCTCCTGGAGTTTGAGCTCAGATTCTACCTTGTAAAATATGTTTTCTATCTGAGGAGGAGACATTTAAAAATCTAATTTTACTTTCTCGGTGTGTGCGCGCAGTCTGTGGTGGACGAGTGGATCGAGTCGTATAAACAGGACAGAGACTTGGCGCTACTGGACCTCATCAATTTTTTCATCCAGTGCTCAGGGTGCAAAGGTAAGAGTCATAAATTTAACTGCTGCAGCTTCATGAAATCAGTTCTGCTGTGAACTTCAGTCAAACATCTGGAATAAATCGTGTTGTTATTGTTGTGTAACCAGGCACTGTGAGGATTGAAATGTTCAGGAACATGCAGAACGCAGAGATCATCCGCAAGATGACTGAAGAGTTTGATGAGGTAATGAAATGTTACGAATATGACTTCTGTTCCTCGAAGGAAGGGTACATATAATATGGGATATTACGCCTCTGTGGGGCCAGGCTGACCATTCTGTATGCAATGTACTGTATAAACATAAAGATAAAATTATTAAATACACCTAAAAATGTATACTTAAAAAAAAGATAAAATATAAGATAATAATAAAAGTCTTGATGAAATATAATAGAATAAATGGTAATGGAAATAAATGAATGTGCAATGGTAAAAATTTAAGTGTTGAGTTTGCTTCTTGTTTATAGTGTTTATATTGTTTTAACTGTTTCATGTTCCTCTTGATCATATCTCGCTTTTGTACTAATTTATTATTTATTTGGTCGTTTATTGATACTTATGTCTATTTTGCTATCCCCTTTGCTGCTGTAAGAATGCACATTTTACAGTTGTGGTACTAATAAAGGATCACCTCATCTTATCTCATCTTAAATAAAATAAAATAAGTATGAACACGGCTGTAGCTCAGTGGGAAGAGCAGGTGACCAGCGACCAGAGACCAGAAGGTCGCTGGTTCGAATCCCGGCTCCCCTGGGCGGAACCGAGCTACATGTCGAAGCATCCTTGAGCAAGATGCTGAACCCCGAAATTGCTCCTGATGCGCAGTTGGCACCTGGCGACTCATCCAGGGCTGTACCCTGGCCTTCGCCCCTTGAGTACTGGATTAGGCCCCAGTAGCCCCGCAACCCCCCGAGAGGGGAGGATAAAGCGGCAACACCCCGCGACCCAAACAGGAAAAGCCGACAAGACAATAAGATGAGATGAGATGAGAAGTATAAACACTAAAACCATCAAATCATAAAACGCGACATAAAAGACGGCCTGAATCGATAAATTTTAAGTTTACTTTTAAAGGTATGAATATTTCCATCCCCTCTCAGATCCTCCAGAAGGCTGTGCCAACAAATTTGACACTTTCATGTCTGTCAAGAGATTAAACCTGTTTCTTTTTATATTTTAAGTTCATAAGATTTTTAAATTCTGAACAGAAAATACTGGATGATTTATATGGCACAATAAAAGATGAAAGTCACTCTGGAATCTCACATCAGTTCAGTTTTTATTTGTTTCAAGCCACTTCACTCCACATGACACATTTTTGGACAGAACCGAGAGTAACAAACAAATAGCAGCGGTGAAACAGATAAAAGTGGTTCTGGTCTCCTTCATCTGTAACGAGAAAGAAAGTCAAAACAGAATGAATAAAAGATCATAGAGTTCATAGAGTTCGCCTGCTGTCAGAGTACAAGAGTACTCTGACATTGAAGTGAATGATGGTACGGTTTATTACCATCAGTACCTGCAGGAATTTTCTTTTCAATTTTCAAAAGCCAATCAGATTTGATCATTTTAATGAACGATATTTAAGCCTCTCTATGTTTTTTTGTCAAAAGGACAGCGGGGATTATCCTCTCACCATGCCAGGGCCCATGTGGAAGAAGTTTCGCTACAACTTCTGCGAGTTCATCAGCGTTTTGATCCGCCAGTGTCAGTACAGCATCATCTACGACGAGTACATGATGGACACGGTGATCTCACTCCTCACCGGGTTGTCCGACTCCCAAGTGCGAGCCTTCAGACACACGTCCACATTAGCAGGTAATGACACCAGCTTCGTGACCACTGCACTCTTAAATCTTAAAGCGGCAGGAGATGGCAATAGATTAATGACTGCTAACTCCATGCTTCTGTGTTTATCACCGAGTCTATTCATGTGCATTTGTGTTCCTGCATAGCGATGAAGCTGATGACGGCGCTGGTGAATGTGGCGCTGAACCTGAGCATCCACCAGGACAACACCCAGAGACAGTACGAGGCTGAGAGGAACAAGATAGCCGGCAAACGAGCCAACGAGAAGCTGGAGCTGCTGCTACAGAAGAGGAAGGAGGTCGGTCAGATTTGATACTTCACAGTGTGGTGCCAAATTGAAGGCTTTATACTCCAAAACATCAAAATTGTTGATAATAACAGCTGTTATCACTGTTCAGCTTGTTGTGCTATAGATCTAAAATGTTAAGAAAACGTCTACAGACTGTCTTGCCTGTAACTCGATTCTTCACTTTACAGCTTCAGGAAAACCAAGATGAAATAGAGAACATGATGAACTCCATCTTCAAGGGAATCTTTGTGCATCGCTACAGGTAACACTTATCAGACATGGTCATTTTGTGTCAAATATTGTCTGTCCTAGTGGTTCAGAGCCTTGTTTGTCATCATGACAAAAATAATGTCTCTTTTTGTTTTCCTAGGGATGCAATCGCTGAAATCCGAGCCATCTGCATCGAGGAGATCGGAGTGTGGATGAAGATGTACAGCGATGCTTTTCTTAATGACAGTTACCTGAAATATGTTGGTTGGACACTACACGATAGGGTGAGCACACATCACATTTGTTATCACATTTCTTCAAGACTTGGTTGATGTTTCTTTTAAAACATTTCAGTATATTCTGATACTGACACAAAGACTGAGCCCACCAGGACTAACTGACTAACTCTGTCTCTTTCAGCAAGGAGAGGTGCGTCTAAAGTGCCTGAAAGCTCTGCAGAACCTGTACACAAACAGAGAACTGTTCCCGAAGTTAGAGCTTTTCACCAACCGCTTCAAGGTAACAGCTGCAAGAATGCAAACAAGAACATTTACTGCTTTTAACTGAGTTTTTTTTTTTTTCTGATTTCTGTTGCACTTCTGCTTACTAATCCCAGTTCTTTTCCTGTTCTGTTTGACAGGACCGCATCGTGTCAATGACACTGGATAAGGAGTACGATGTGGCTGTGGAGGCCATCAGACTGGTTACACTCATCCTGCAGTGAGTAACTTTATATATTTAATACATTTAGTTTCGTGTAACTCTTAAAGTAAATAAAAACTTTATTATGTTGGATTCTGTTTTAAACTGTGTGCTGAGTGTGGCTCATTATGGTTATCTGCTGCAGGGGCAGTGAAGACGCCTTGTCCAATGAGGACTGCGAGAACGTGTACCACCTGGTTTACTCTGCTCACCGACCGGTGGCAGTTGCTGCTGGAGAGTTTCTGCACAGGAAGTGAGTCCATCCTGATTTATCTTAAGATCATTTTGACTTGAAATAATGACAATCTTTTTGTTTAGTTGGATCTTATTTGTCATTTAACAGTGTTTTTTAACACCTACCTTATTCTTTCCTACTGATTCATCCACTTTTTCTTCTCTCTCTCTCCCCTCTCTTTGTCTGTCAGGTTGTTCAGTCGCCATGACCCGCAGGCAGAAGAAGCGCTGGCCAAGCGCAGGGGGAGGAGCAGTCCCAATGGAAATCTCATCCGCATGCTGGTGCTCTTCTTTCTGGAGAGCGAGGTAACGCTTAGACACACACACACTGTCACTGTTATTACCCTGATGTACTTGTGACAAATTGTATATACTGTGTATGCACAAAGGTGAAATAAAGAGTTACTCGATTTTGCTCTTTTTCAGGGATTTCAGCTATAACTTTTCACACAATACTTGTAAAACTTGATCATGCTCACAGTTTCTTTCTGTGTGTGTAGCTCCATGAGCACGCAGCTTACCTGGTGGACTCGCTGTGGGAAAGCTCTCAGGAGCTGCTGAAAGACTGGGAGTGTATGGCTGAACTTCTGTTGGAAGAGCCTGTGCAGGGAGAGGAAGGTAAGACAGACACACACACACACACACGTTCTGTAAGCCTGTCAGCTACAAGAGGTGATGCAATGAAACCTTGTTCATTGAAACTCTGTGTCTGACCTTCGTTGACATTCTGACTGTTTCTTTCTCTCTCCTTTGCTCTAACTCTGTCTGTCTGTCTGTCTGTCTGTCCCTGCAGTGCTGTCAGACAGACAGGAGAGTGCTCTGATAGAGTTGATGGTGTGCACCATCCGACAGGCAGCAGAGGCGCACCCGCCTGTCGGCAGAGGCACGGGCAAACGGGTAGGTCAAATATATGAAAACTTTGAAGGTGAGACTGATGTGATTAGACGGCAGCTCTGGACGGAAGTAGCAAAAGAAGAAGTTTTCTCCCAGTGATTAATTTTGCCAGTCATATTAAGAGGACAGAATATTCCATCCAACACAAAATCACCACTTTACCGTCCCTTTCCTGCCTATTTTTACACCTGAGGCTACATTTGACTTAAAATTTTGTGTCTGTGTGTCCAGGTGCTGACAGCGAAGGAGAGGAAGACCCAGATAGACGACAAGAACAAACTGACAGAGCACTTCATCATGGCTCTGCCCATGCTTTTGTCCAAGGTAAGACGTTCTGAAATCCAACCCAAACAGATCCATCACCAGACAGGCCAGTGACACTGAGTAATGACTCGGCTGGAGCGACTGATCTGTTTGTCGATATAATTGATCAAAGTGTTACTTATATAGTCATGAGGAGTGTTATTGAATGGACGCCACTCTAGACAAGTATGTTGGCTGACTTAAAATGTAATCAAACAGGGATACAGTAACAAGTATTAGCTGTTGATTGATGCCTCTTTCTATTTTCTGCATCTTCATCTAATTCCTGCCTCTCCGTCTCCGCCCTCCACAGTACCAGGCAGACTCAGAGAAGGTGGCCAACCTGCTGCAGATCCCTCAGTTCTTTGACCTGGACGTGTACAGTGCCGGGCGTATGGAGAAGCACCTGGACGCCTTGCTGAAGCAGATCCGGCTGGTGGTGGAGAAGCACATCGAGATGGACGTGCTCGAGGCCTGCAGCAAGACCTACAGCATCCTCTGCTCTGAGGAGTACACCATCATGAACCGCGTGGACATCGCCCGCTCGCAGCTCATCGACGAGATGACGGATCGCTTTGCACACTCTGTGGAGGAGCTGCTGCAGGAGGTATGAGGAGAAGGACAAGTCGGGGGAAATGTGTCAAAGTTGTAGCTTTTTATCTTGTGCTTTTAGGAGGAATATGAGTCTTGTCTTTGTGCACTAACACGTTTGTTATTCTGCAGGCTGAAGAAGCCGATGATGACGATATCTACAACGTTTTATCTACTCTTAAGAGACTGACAGCTTTCCACAAGTAAGACTTTCTCTTCACCTTTTTCTGCCCATCTGTTTAGGCCTGCAACAACCAAATATTTTCATTTTTGATTAATATTTTTGTTGTTTACTCATTTAATCATTCAGTCCATATCAGAAAATGGTTGCTAAAATGTTCCTCCACTACATAAACTTGATGTCTTAACTCACTGAACAAAATCAAATGTATTTTCCTCTTATTCCTTGCCTCAGTGCCCATGACTTGACACGGTGGGATTTATTCGGGAGCTGCTACCGGTTGCTGAAGGCGGGCATCGAGCAGGGCTCCATGCCGGAGCAGATAGCCGTTCAGGCCCTGCAGTGCTCGCACTACTCCATCCTGTGGCAGCTGGTCAAGATCACAGAGGGGGCTCCCAGCAAGGTGCTAGATTCACTTCACTAACTGGGCTTTAACAGCACACACTCACAGATCCAAACAGGAGCTTATCTGTATTTCTGCAGAGAGCCACCCCCCGATTCAGAGGCTTACCCCCAATCTATCTAATTTAACACTTTAAATCTGCACAGAGGCGTCAGATCCCAGAGCTGTTATTTTGTGGTGGAGCGAAGCTGGAACCTTCAAGACAGCTTAGCATCTAATCGACTGCTGGGAAATTTCTTACAGCGCAGCATCACAAGTTGAAGGATGCTGTTTTTAGCATCAATAATTCTGCTCTCACCCGCAGTACGTTAAAGATCCCCCATGTACAACCATTATATCTCACTAAATTCTTCACTGTTGACTAGAGTTGTCACAAAATGAATGGAAATTGCAACTGAAGGGGATAAAAATAATATCATGATAAACTTGATCATCAGTAGTCGTGCCGCCTGAGCCCTCTGACAGACTCCACCAGTGTCAACACAAAGTGTATCGATTCTTCTGCCTCAGCTGGGTTAGCTGATGATTAATTATAATCATCAAAGTTCGATTGCTTCATTGGTGCAGTTAGCACAGGCGAGACATTTAGCCTGACAGTATTGATTTCTGTGTGTGGCTAAAAGTGTGTGTCTGTGTGTGTGTGCGCAGGATGACCTGATGGCTCTCAGGAGAGTGGTGAAGTCTTTCCTGGCTGTTTGCCAACAGTGCCTGTCCAACGTCAACACACCAGTCAAAGAACAGGTAAGAACACACAGCTGATATCACCTGCTCAGTAGTAAGTGTGAACGGTATTGTCACAGACGTGTTTGGAGAGCGGATGACAAAAACAGTGCCACAGTGTGCGATGTGTTAGGACAGCTTGATTTATGAAACAACTTCTAGTCCTGGAGATTTAAGAAAATGTAATTATGGCATCAAAATAACACTTCAGGACTGGCATTGTCCAAAAATATGGGATGAAGGAAGCATTAGAAATGTTTTTTTCTGTCATATCAAGAAATCAGTCTTTAGTTCTGTTGTAAAATGAACAGTTTTTTTTTAAATCATTCCTCCTCATTTGTGCCTCTTGTCCAGGCGTTCATGCTTCTCTGCGACCTGCTGATGATCTTCAGTCACCAGCTGGTTTCCGGCGGCAGGGAGGGCCTCCAGCCGCTGGTTTTCAACCCCGACAGCACTCTGCAGAACGAGCTGCTCAACTTTGTCCTGGACCATGTCTTCATCGACCAGGACGATGAGAGTCAGAGCATGGGTGAGGATGAGGGGAACACCTTTTGGGAATTAGATAAGAATGACGTAAGCTTAAAGATGGTTTAGAGAAAATCAACAAAACCCGCCTGTTCATTTTAATTTTTCCTCTGCCTGCAGAGGGAGACGAGGAGGACGAGGCCAACAAGATCGAGGCGCTCCACAAAAGGAGAAATCTGCTCGCAGCTTTCTGCAAACTCATCATCTACGACATTGTTGACATGCCCGCTGCTGCCGACATCTTCAAACACTACATGAAGGTAGATGTTCATATATATTTGGCATAAATATTGACATCAACACCATCAACATAAAAAATCAGGCAGTATGAAACAAATGAAAAAAAAATCAGAAGTCTGCAAATCATTTGGTCAAAATAAGATGATGACAAAACCGATAATGTGATTAGAAAATTGGTACTGAGACACTATTAAAACTCTATTCACTATTCAAAGAGATGATTGGTTGATCAATAGTCTGATTAGCCTGGTAGCAAAAATGCGGAGTAGATTGCAGGAGAGATTTCGCAGCAATTTTCTCTTGCAAGTTCTTTGATTTCCTATAATAATGCCATGATAAAGTATTCTCAAGTTTGTGGTTGTTAAATGTGAAAATGAGGCTCTTAAGGATGCTCTAGGATGTAGTTTTATCTCTGTAGTCATTTTTAGTTTTCAGAGATGAGTCACAGAAGTGAACTGGCAGCAGTCATTAAATACAATGATAACCAAATAAAGGAGGAAAGAACCGTCTCAAGAGTAAATAAATTAAAAACACAAGGAGCTTTGGAAGATTCAGGAAAAATACATCTTTTAAATATACAAAAAAAATAAACTAGGTTGTCAGGACATCAGATTTTATTAACATAAGTTGCACTAAACTGTGTCATCTTGCATGTTTTCTAACCGTTTGGTTTTTTGCCCTTAGTATTATAACGATTATGGCGACATCATCAAGGAGACCCTGAGTAAAACCAGACAGACCGACAAGATTCTCTGTGCCAAGACCCTCATCCTCAGTCTGCAGCAGGTGAGACGCTGATGAAGACTGTATGACAGGCTGCGTACACAGCTCCCCGGCCTGAAATATTGTATGCTTTGATTTATGTGCGCTCAAACACCTTGTCAACATGTGTGTGTGTGTTGCAGCTGTTCAACGAGCTGCTGCAGGACCAGGGACCCAACCTGGACCGGACATCTTCTCACGTCAGCGGCATCAAGGAGTTGGCCCGCCGCTTCGCCCTCACCTTCGGTCTGGATCAGATCAAGACCAGAGAGGCTGTTGCCACGCTGCACAAGTAAGACCAGACTGGACTTACAGCTGTAATCAGGAAGTTAAGAACTGTTACAGACCATGTGGGTTTTTAGAGTTTGCAGACCACAGTGCTTCATTTTAATGATGCTGATTTCAAACTGTAGATAAAAAATGTGAATGTTGGCTGCAGGGTTTATATTCAGTCATGCACGTAGAGGATTTTTTTCATGTATTCTCAATATAAACACTTTAATAATAACCCTTTTTGACGTGATTGTGAAATGCAGCTAAGTCTGACCAAGAAAAAGGCAAACTGATTTTTATTTTAGACTGAAAACAACATAGGAAACGGAGCCATAATACAGAGCCACTCTTCAGGATTTCAGACACTACTACACCACTACAGTCTCCACTCTTTGGTTGCAAACTTTGGCTGCTTTTACATATATAGGCAGCTGTAGGTGAAATTCACCAAATCCGCTTCTGTGCTGAGCAAAACTGAAACGAAATACTGGGGAAAGTGGATGTTTAAATATTTTAAGACAAGCTGGAAAAAGTCAACCCAACATCCAATAAACTTAAGTCAAGAGTTTGAGTTTTGTGTTGTGACGATACTGGATTTCTAACTTGGATACAAAACCTTCTGTCTCTTCAGGGATGGAATAGAGTTTGCATTTAAGTACCAGAATCCTCGGGGACCAGAGTTTCCTCCCATCAACTTGGCCTTCCTGGAGGTTCTGAGTGAATTCTCCTCCAAACTAATCCGCCAGGACAAAAAGACAGTGTAAGTACCCCCTTCCAATCTTCTCTCCTACTCTCAGTCAAAACTCTTTAACGCTTTAAACTTCGATCTTGCCATTTCAAAATAAAATCATCATTTATCATCATAAATCATGTTAAAATGCTGCGTGTCTCCTCAGCCACTCGTACCTGGAGAAGTTCATGTCAGAGTCGATGTCGGAGCGTCGGGAGGACGTGTGGCTGCCGCTGATCTCCTACAGGAACAGCCTGCTGACGGGAGGAGACGAGGACCACATGTCTGTCACATCGGGCTCCAGCAGCAAGACCGGCTCGGTCCGCAGCAAGAAGGGACGACCGCCGCTACACAAGAAGCGCATAGAGGGTGAGGAGACGGGCACACACACACACACACACACACACACACACACACACAGATCAGGGTCACTCGGTTTATGAATCTTCTAACTGAACTCTTTCTCTGTGTTCATGTCAGAGGAGAGTAGTGTGGAGGGCTCTTGGCTGTTGCGTAATGACACTCTTCAGACACCGGGGGCGCTGCAGACTCCTCAGCTCACCTCAACAGTCCTCAGAGAGAACAGACCAGCAGAACACATGCCAGACCCGGACTCAGAACCCGGATCAGAGAACGACTTCGTACACAAGTGAGTGTTGCTCATCACACAATGACGCACAATGAAACATTACAGACAGCACGGACTGGAGGAAGGTGACTCTGTTTGTCCTCAGTCCTCAGATGCAGATGTCGTGGCTCGGCCAGCAGAAGATGGACGAGGTGAACAGGAAGGACAGGACGGGCATGAACTACATCAAGTCACGCAGCAATCAGGGCGTCCGGCAGACTGTGTAAGTGTGTTAGGATTTTAAAGCAGCAGCACGAACTGATGACTTAATTATTCGTAACGAATTTACAGCTGATAAACGGGTAGATTTGCTGCTTCTTCTCTAATTGTGTGTCTTGTCGCACCCTTAATTTCCCTTCAGGCGAGGGCTGATGGAGGATGACGCAGAGCCCATCTTCGAGGATGTGATGATGTCATCGCGGGGTCAGCTCGAGGACATGAACGAGGAGTTTGAAGACACTATGGTGATCGACCTGGTGAGTAAAGTCACAACTGTGAAACTCAACAGAAGAAATAAAGATAAAGAGTTACTCACCTAATTCATTGTTTATCTTTGTTAAATGTCTTCATTTTGGCTTTTGTCCTTCGCAGCCGCCATCGAGGAACAGACGTGAAAGAGCAGAATTAAGACCAGACTTCTTTGACTCTGCAGCGATGATTGAGGACGAGTCGGTGAGTAAAACTGTGACAGTTTGAGTCCTAGTTCGAACTTTTGCCGTGGATTGCAAAGGGATGATCGATGTCATTAACTTCAGTGGTTGTAATGTTCAGTCTGATCAGTCTAACAGTCGATCTCCTCTCCACTGTTCCAGGGTTTCAGCATGCCCATGTTCTGATCTGGGAAAGAGGCAACGATCCTGAGATCAGGGTCCTCGTCAGGAGTAAACACAAGGGGAGGGACGTCTTAACCCACATAACCTGCCAATCAAACTCTTAAGAAGAAGAAAAAAAACATTGTTGAAGTACTTTTCTCTTTCTATAAGACATGATGGACGGATGTTTGTCAAGTGGATCTACTGATGGATCCCACATCGGCTGGATCTCACCTGGAAGTGTGAAGCGCGGACCGGCTCTGTTCTTTCAGTTCAGACGGGCCGGAGGATTCGGAACCTCGTCCGGATTATTCGAGAGCTTCGTCTTGCTCCTAATCTCCTCCTCCTCCTCCTCTTCCTTTCCAGCCTGTCGGTTTAGCTCTTGTTAGCGGTAGCTCTGATGGCTGCCGGCCGACGAGCACTCTCAGTTTTTACGGTCCCCCTGTAACACAGATGTACAGTTGTTTGGTTCGGCTTCCGATCAGCGTGAAACTCTGTACAGCCCGCCCCTCTTCCTTCTTTTGGTGTCGCACTTCGATCAGTCTGATTAAATCCAACATAGAGAGGTTCTCAATACTAAATGTTCTATATCTTTGCTCTTATTACCACCCACCGACCCCTCCCCTCTCTCTCTGTTCACCATCTGAGTCCGTGTGTGTGTGTGCGTGTGTGTGTGTGTGTGCGTGCGTGCGTGTGTGTGTGTGTGTGTGTGTAAAAGTGTTGGTGGTGATGGTGGTTGAGTAGTCACACATGCACACTGAGGTCAACAGCTATAGGAGGAAGTGATGTAACTGTCTTGTGCGTGATGTTCAAGCAAAGCGAGTGTTGAAGCCACACACCCGCCCCCCCGAACAGACCCCCGGACAGGCGCTCCACTCTCTCAGATCTCTGACATGTTCTGCACACACCCTCGAATAAAAACGGCTTTTTGAAGTTAAAACGTTTAAAAAAAAAGACAATAAACATATTTTGAATTCTGTAGCTTTAGTACTAAAGTTTTAAATCGAGTGTGTTTTTGTTTTTGTCCGATGTTTGTACAGCTTTTTCTTGAATATGTATCTTGTTTGTTGCCAAATTGTGGCCTACATACTTAAAGTATATTCCAGCCCCTTCCCCTACACTTGTAACTCATATCTAACGGTTACCAAGCTCAGATTGTTGCTGTGGGTTAGCAGCTTTTTCAGCGCTGTATGGTCTGATTGTAATCGTGTCACGGTTCAGTATTACAGCAGATTATCTGTTCGGTTTGTTCATTTTACAGGTCAGATCAAGTTAAGTTTTTTAACACTTGCCTACAGTTTTAACTGATACAAGAAGATTTGTTGTTCATATCCAGTGCAGTGATGGATCTCTACGTCTGACAGATTTGTTTGAATGTGTTCTGAATGTTTCCAGCCATATCGTCGTTCGCCCAACGTTTGTTTATCAATCATTTACCTTTTCCCTCGGCTGGCTTGGCAGTCCTGTAAATATCAGAGACAATTGGATCTTTTCTGCAGTGCAGTTGACATCAGTTGCCCTTAAAATGCTCTAAAAGCCTGTTTTGTTTTTGTTTTTTTCTGTGAACCTAAATTCTTTTTAATAAAATAAAATCTGTAATCGATTTATGGACCAGTGTTTGTGTGTGTGTCTTTGTTTCACAACAGTCGTTGTTCAAAACAGCTGTGTTTCTGCACGGCTTCACCAAGGTTTTCATAGTTGAGCAGAGCTGGACGGCTCATTTACGACCTGAGAAACAACCACAGTCTCGAGCCAAGCTTCACTTCACACTCATGCTGGAGTTTACAAGGCTTTCACATGATCCCTCTCGGCCGTCATGGCAATAAAGATTTTAAAACCTTCCATTATTTTTATGAGCTCCTCCTCTTCTCATCCATTGAATGACGATTTTGACTGTTGAAAAGATGGAAAGTTCCACATCAATCCAACTTTCATCTGCTGGTGAGGCCCATGAAAAGGTCAAAGGCTCCAAAAAAAGAAAAAGTAAACTTTGAGTTCAGAAATATTTTGTCAGATGACAGTGAACAGTTTTTACAGTAATAAAAAAACTGAAGTTTCAGGAAGAAATAACAGTAACCAGATTTGCATTAAACGTATCCTGAGCCTGAACTTTTCATTGCTTCCTCCATTTTATCTCATATTTAAGTATATCTTCACAAACTTTCAAGGACGCGTGGGAACCCTGATTCTCACCAGAGTGAGATGATAAGATTGATGTGACTCAGACGATGTCGTCTTTGTTTCTCAGTTTACAGTCTTTGTGCTAAGCTAACTGTCAGCTACCTGTAGCTTTCCCCCTTTAAATCATCTCTCACATCAGCACAGCATTAAGTATTTTTTCCGAAACTACTCAACCTGACTTCTACAGCTTGAGCTTCACCAGAAAACTTGGTTGTACCTCCAGACACACACACAGTATAAAGCAGCCACTTTAAACCATCTGATTTTATTCTGAAAACCAATACTACAAGGGAATTACATCATATATATTTGTCACATCTTTTAAAAACACAACTGGCTACAGGTAGAAACTATTGCATCAGTAAAAGTCAAGAAAACACACATGGTATTGAGTCCATGATTTATTTTACAAATGGCAGAGCAGAGGCTGCCAGAGAGAAAAGGCACAGTTCCAGGCTGCAAGGTCGACTTTTTCTTGACCATAACGGTGGACATTAAACACAGGGAGTGCATCTGAAAGAGCAAACTACTATACACACCACAAACCCTTAGGACTAAATACAGTACAGTAACAACTCCGGAAACACTTTACAAGGCAACAGACTACAGTATTCTTGCATTTTTCACTAAAACTGCATTTATGGGCGTCACAATTCTCCAAATTCATGATTTTATTTTGATATTTTTCAGCACTGACAGCTATTCAATTGTTACTCTGTCATCTGTGTTACTGTCATTGTTCTTTTGGAATGTACCACACTAAGGTCATATGGTCAAATTTAAATTATTGATTTAAAATGTAATGACAATGTTTCACCAGTCAATTCCTAGAAGGGTGCTTACATATCCCACACGTTTTGCAAATGTTTTTCTTCAGACGTGTGCCGGACACACAAAAAGCAGGCAAAAATAGACGGGAACAAAATTGTGGGAGTATCGCCAATCCCATTTTTGATTTCAATAATTGGAACTAATTGCTCACTTTGATCCATTTTCAATTGAGAATTGAATTTGTGACACCCCTAGTTGCATTTTATAGTGTTCCTGGAATGAGTTAGCATTCTTGAGGTCAATCCGTTTGCACGTTTTGTTCTATGACATGAAATCGGTCATTAATTACCAGACTCGTGAATTTTGACACGGCTTTTAAAAAGGTGATTGCTAACAAGTGGCGAAATGAGACGACAGAGGTCGTCAGGGACATTTAACATCATCACAACCACACACGGAGACTCATCTTCTCACTTGCAAACTGTTTTAACTTCAACTTTTTAACTTGATATTTCCATTCATAGTTGATGTCATGCGACCGTGGTGTAGTTCATTTATAGCCCAACGTTAGCTTCAAAAATCGTAAAAGTGGTGTTCATCTGTGAAGATTTTCTTGCTGAACAAAACATGTAAGATTCATGAAATGTGTTTATCACGGAGCTCATTTTCTGCTAGAACTTTCGGGGTTGGCCTACAAAAATACATTAGCGATATGTAATCTGCCCTTTCAGACACAATCTCGTTCTCAAAATGTCAAATCATACCAACAATAGTGACCAATATGGCCACTACTGACATGACGATTAGCTTAAATGTGTGTGACCACTGTAGTATACTGTTCAGGTACCGTAAAGTGGATTTTCCTATCAATATATTGCATATCATTGGTAAAGATACACGTTCTGATTTTGTTTACAGGCCACCAACATTTCCTGCACATCTTTTTACAGCCCGAGGTTGATGCTTTAACAGTTCATAGTTCAAGGAAGGAAAATTTGGGGCCATTATGTAGCACTCACAAAATCAGGGGGTGTATCTCTATGTCCTGCTTTTTGGAGTGGTAAATGACAGTTATGACAACAAACATCTGCTTGGCAGGTAAGTCGTTGTCACAGGGTACCACCGCACTTCATTTGAATGTGAAGCCTTTAAATAGTGTTAATGTGGACAGTTTGGGTGCTTCACAGAGGAATGTTGGCGTGTTTCTTCCAGGGGTTGACCTGCTTCTTGCTGGCCAGCACCTCCAGATCTCTGCAAATCTTCTTGCGAGTTGTCGACGGCTCGATGATGTCATCCACGAAACCTAAAACAAACATTTGGCCGGTCAGAGATGAGTGCATAATGTGTTATATTGTTGTATCTGGTTTGAACGGACGGAAAGATGAGCGTGCAGAGAGAGCTGTAAAGGTGTGAGATTGTTCACCTCTGACGGCAGCTGGGAAGGGGTTGGCGAATTTCTCCACGTATTCCGCCTCTGCCTCCGCCTGGTTCTCCTTTCCTCTGAAGATGATCTGCACAGCACCCTGACAAAGAAACGGATGATAGACACTGTCAAATCAAAAGGAACGAAAGAGGGAGAGAAAGAAAGAAAGACAAACAGGAAAATGTGTGTGTTTGTACCTTGGCACCCATGACAGCAACCTCAGCTGAGGGCCAGGCGTAGTTCACATCTCCTCTCAAGTGTTTGGAGCTCATCACGTCATAGGCTCCTCCGTAAGCCTGCGATACACACACGATTTTTTTTTATCTATTCATCACTTCATCACAAATAAGTCAAACCTTAATCCTTTATTATTTTCCCTTCTAAGGGCTTTCTATATCTTTTTGTTCACACACACCTTTCTGGTGATGATGGTTATTTTCGGGACAGTGGCCTCTGCAAATGCATACAGCAGTTTGGCTCCGTGTCTGATGATGCCTCCGTACTCCTGAGCGGTACCTGGTGACAACAATCACAGCAGGTATAATAAGTGCGAGTGTGCACAAATGTAACAGGTGTGTTTCAGTGCAAGGAAAATGTCTTCTTACGTGTACAGTAATCAAGTTTTTGGTTCATGTTAGCCAATATTTCTGAGTATCTGTCTTTAGATACCTGGCTTACTCCATATCCAAACTTGTAACTGTGTTATGTATTTCTTATTGCTACGAGCTTTCTTATTTCTTTTCTCTGACAGAATGAGAATCATCGTTCAATAGCCTAACCTAGTTAGGTATGGCCAATAGCTGGATTAATCCATGGATGTAAACAGAAGAGTTTATTAAATGATTTAAGAATACCTGGCAGGAAGCCGGGCACATCCACAAAGGTAATGATGGGAATATTGAACGCATCACAGAAGCGTACAAAGCGGGCGCCCTTCACTGAAGAGTTGATGTCCAAGCAACCTGATAACGACACAGAAATTATGGACTAAACAGCAAAACTAAAACACATCACAGTAGATTATTAATCAAATAATAATCCCTTTGTTCCAAAATGCAAAGAAAGAAGCAAAATAAGCTTATTCAGATAACACTGATAATGTGTCCCTTATGACTGCCCCTCAATTATTTTACTTACCAGAAGCCACTTTGGGCTGGTTACCCACAATGCCTACAGTGCGTCCGTTCATGCGGGCGAAGCCCACCACAATGTTTTTGGCGTAGTTGGGCATGATCTCAAAGAAGTCCCTCTCATCCACTATCTGAACAGATGCATGAAGAAAGGCAACTTTTACTACTTGCAGAAATTAAATGAGATGTGGTTACACGTGTTAGATTCTGAGTGTTTGTGCACATACTGTGTGAATGATGTCCAACATGTCATAGGCTTTAGTCGTCTCAAACGGGACGATGGTGTCCAGTGAAGTTACCAGACGATCGCTGATAAGGGAACCAGATAGAAGACATTGAGTTGAAATAATGCAGATATTCTCCAATGAAGAGGAAGTGATTGGTCGTTTGGTCAAGTGGAGGTCAAGGTGATTGGTTACCTGGGGTCGTGGCACTCCCTAATTGGGGCGGGATCTTGATTGCTGAGTGGCAGGAAGTTGAAGAACTCTCGCATGTTGAGCAAGGCGTCAACATCATTCTCAAAAGCATGGTGGGCCACTCCTGAGAACAAAACAGGAGACACAGTTGAGACCCTAAAGACAATTTTTCAACTTCAAACCAATCTCAGATGAGTAACTGTGTAGTGATGAGACAAGTATTCATGGATCAAAGGTTCTAGAAATATGGCCACTGGGATGCAACTGTGACACTGCCAAAGGGAAAATGCTGGCACAGGAAACAAAACTTTTGGCTGCTACAGCTGAATGTTTGCATGACAACAGCATTTTGAGATTGATTTTGAAAACCGAAAATAATTAATAAAACTCCTCAAAAAATGAAAACAAGAAAACCAGGAGTAATGGAAAGCTTTTACAAACAAACTAACCAGACACAGTGGTGTGAGTTTTGGCTCCACCGAGCTCCTCTTGAGTCACGTCTTCATTGGTGACAGACTTCACAACGTCAGGTCCTGTGATGAACAGGTACGATGTGTCCTATCGAACACAAACGCATGCACAGTTGTCAGGCTGGGGCGAGAAAGAAAACAATCTTAAGCTGCTCATACACAACCTGGAACTGTTGCGTCTTTATCCTGCAGTGTTCTGTATATATAATAAAAGGTACAAAGGCGGAATGGGGGGGTCATTGTTCCACCTCTGAGCCAGCAGCAGATAGAGCAACAAAGTCGAGCCATGTTTAGTCCCATACCTTAACCATGAAGGTGAAATCTGTCAGGGCGGGCGAGTAGACAGCTCCTCCTGCACAGGGACCCATGATGAGGGAGATCTGAGGGACGACTCCAGAAGCCAACACATTCCTCTGGAAAAGGAGGAAGTTTTGTTATGACTTTTTCACTCATAATGTCCAAAAATGATTTACCTCCAGTCAAATAAATGTTGATAATGTTAACATTTTCCACTCGACAAGCAGCCACTCAGCCCATACCAGGAATATATCTGCATATCCAGCCAGAGACTCTACTCCCTCCTGGATCCGAGCTCCTCCGGAGTCGTTCAGCCCGATGACCGGGGCTCCAACTGTCATGGCCTGGTCCATAATCTGAACACAGAACATTCAAATGTTTTACATTCAAATAAGGTCAAAACATGAAGAACCACCGACAAAATACAACAAAGTAAATGCATGTTAAACACCACGGTTGGGGCATTTTTCTATTTTGTCAGTGCTTGTTTCAGACATTGATACATAGGCACAGACATGCGCTCACACAGACATCTCAGTGTCTCAGCTTGGTTTACCTTGCATATCTTCTGTGCATGAGCTCCGGACAGACTGCCACCAAACACTGTGAAGTCCTGAGAGAAACAAAAAGTGCAAGACAGAAAGAAGATGATACAGATGAAACCAAGCTGCCGTGTATTGCCACAATGTAGGATCCTTACAGCATACGTTCACACTGTACCTGACTGAATACATAAACCAGCCTGCCATTGATCCTGCCTCGACCTGTCACGACGCTGTCACCGGGGAACTACGGCAAAGACAAAGATATGATAAGAAATATTTAAAACCCCAGAGAAAGAAAAAAAGTTTCTTATTTCCAGTGGATGAATGATGATGTTGCAGAGTTGTAGCCTGTGTGCAACTTGTTACCTTGTTCCTATCCTGCTCCATGCCGAAGTCAGAGCAGCGATGCTCCACGAACATGTCCGACTCCACAAAGGACTCGGGGTCCAGCAGGAGCTCCACTCGCTCCCTGGCTGTCAGCTTACCCTGAAAAACAAAACACCAAGTTACTACACAATGATAAATACTATGACAAATGTGTCAACAAATCAGAAATAGAGCCCAACCAATACTGCATGTTTGGGGCCGATGCCGATACTGATATTCTGTATATCAGCCGGTTTGGGAAGCTGACTACCCCACAACAACACCTTGTCTTGAAGCAGTTTCTTATTCTGTACGAAAGCCGAGATCTCTATTCTGATGCTTCAGATAAAAACATTTGAAATGCAGATATTTATCAGCCAGTGTACACACAATTTCTGCAGTGACCCCTTACATGTGGTTATCAAACACTGTGACAAAGATGTGCAATGAAGGAAGGATGTTAAAGGATAAGTTCACCCAAAGTTAATATTCGGTCATTATGTACTCCTCTCTATGCTGATGAAAAGTCGAGTTAAGTTTCTTCATCCACAAAACATTTCTGGAGCTTCACAGCAACACAGTGTTGCTGCATTCTCCTAAACAACTGAAGTAGATGGGGATTTGTTTCAAAATGTATAAAAACAACAGAATAACAAGCATAATCCAAGTCTCTGCAAGCTCTTAAATCCCAAACTGATTTGAAAAGATATTATCTTCACCCTTGAGGTGTGATTGAGCTTGTGCACCCACTTCAGACAGGGTGCTTATCAGCTACAGTGAAGGTTTTGGCTCAATCAAGGGTGTAAATTATGTTTTTACAAATCCATTTAGGCTCTCTGGGCTTCAAGAGACTTGGATTAAGCTGAAAGAGCTGTATGGAGCCATTTCATGGTTATTTTTCCAACGTTTTTTTACGTTTTAAAACAAGTCCCCATCTACTTCAGTTGTTTCAACAAACACTGTTTTGCTGTGAAGCTGCAGAAATGTTTTGTGGACTTGAAAACTTATGAGTGGATAATGACTGAACTTTCATTTTTGGGTGAGTTAATTGCTCCTTTTAGTACATTGTGTACCTGCAAACTACAGCTTCCACCTGAAGTAGCAGAGGATTTGTACCCTGCTCAAGGGCACAGGAAATCAAGATGGATGTTTACCCACATGGGTAACTGCTGAAAGTCCAACTGTTAAAAGTTAGCTAGGCTAGAAAGTTGGTTTTTAAAGGTCACTTGAGTGTGTGAGGACTAATCAACACTCCAGCAGCAGCCACTAACATGACTCAAGCCCTTGAGCAAGGCAGTTCACACCCCTACTACTCCAACAGTCAGTGGAAGCTTTAAGTCAGGAATAAATGCACACATGCTAGCCTAGGTGCAGCTTACATTTAAATTAAAACAGTCAAAGTTAGCTGACTTTACCCTTTTGTGCTGTGCATCTATTCTGTTCTGACCTCCTCCGACCAGCGCCGCATTTCGTTTCTTGTCAATCCGCTCCTTAACGGACAGGTGGCCGACAGAGTACCGGCGGCAGTCCGGTAGCAGGCTCTTCTGCAGCAACGCAGCAGCGACCGCGCCATGTTTCACCGGCGCCAAACTCCTGAAAGACACCCTCAACCCATTTATCAGTCCGCAGCTGCTCCGAGCCACACTGAAGGCCGCCATCATTGTCCTGCGTGTTCTCGGCTGACAGCGGGCGGAAATGAAGCGCAGAGATTTGAGCCAATAGCGAGCGGGGGGCGAGCTCTCACGGCCAATAAGAAAGAAGGAATTTGTAGCAAAGCCGGGTGGGCGGGACCTTGAAAGGTATCATGTTTCCCTTTGGTACATCGCGGCCTGTCATCTCAAAGTCAGGTGTTGCTGCTTTTTCGCCCTGAGCTTAGCCTGTCAGGTAGACCGTCCTCACAACTTGGGGTCTCTCCAGCTGCGTGGTTTTTGTCAACCTCAAACATTGCTCTAAACTTATGTCATAGCATGCCAATTTCATCGGTAGAGCTTGTTGGAGACCCAAGGGCAAGGACTGCCTGACGAGTACAACACTGGGGAAAATACCCACTTTCAAAATACTATATTTTTTAAAGAAAATTAAATATTTTAATATCTTTACTCATGTCTGCATTCATGAATGTAGTGTGGTGCATATTTGCTGTTTTTGAGTGTTATTTTGTAGTATTTTGATAATATAACATGTATGCACCGTTGTATACAGTTCGTACAGTACGGTAACCAGGGTAACTAGGTGAAGTCTCGCGTGATGATCATGCCTGTCGAGAGGGGTTGATGCGAGGAAAACTGGAAAATCAAATGATTGATGCATTTGTAAAACGGATAGTTAGCTATGTTCCGGTCGCTGCTCGCCAACCATTGTTGTAAAACGTATCCAAATCGCAGGATTACAATTTACAGCTTGCATTTCCCTCCTTCGCTTGAGGTATAAGGCGGCCCGAGGGGGTTAGTGATACCGTTGAATTTTCGCTAGCTAACTTTGCTAGCCATGCTAGTGCTAGCTGGTTAGCTTTGTTTACATCAAGTGCGCGCCTGGGATCTGGTGGCTAATTGCTAACCAAACGAACTTGTGATCTTAGGAGAAGCTCTTCGCTCAGTTAGACACCGACAAGGAGACACTGTTGGATAGTAAACGGGCTCAATGGCCAACTTCGACCATCTCTCGTGTAAAACGTTTGGTTGATGTCGTAAGCTAACGCTAGCTGCATAATGCTAACCTTTTGATCATGGGTCGTGTGATCATTTGATTCACTCTTGGCCCCTATACATCGCTGGGGATAATGTGAGTAATTAAAACCCATGGTGTAGTTGGTCCGAATCCAGAGAAACTTAAAAATTGATCTGAAGGATCTCGGTGGTGAATTGGAGAGGCTACCAACCGGTGATGCTAACGTTAGCTAGCCGCCTGCCGAGCTAACGTTGTGCGCGTTTAGTGATAACCGCTTCAGCATGTTCGTTGTCTATTATTGTGTCTATTACTAATTCATATGCCTGCATTGACACACTGGAGTGGCTGATTGTTGCTGCACCAGGTCAGTTTATATTTCCTCCATCCACCCTGAGACTTGGCAATCTCTAGCACCGTCGCAGCGGCTGGATTTTTTTTCCCGGGCCGTGTTTCCCTGAGTCTGCGGAGTACACCGCTATGAACCCCGTTAATGCAACAGCCCTGTACGTGTCCGCCAGCCGGGCCGTGCTGCAGTGTGACCCGAGGCAGCCTCACACCTTCTCAGACATGTACACGCTACTGCCCTTCTTCCGACAGTCCCTCGCATGCCTTGTCTGTGGTAAGCAACCTGATTTATTAGTTTATAATAGCAATGCATAAGCAGTCGCTCCAGCGATGCTTTATATCACCACATTGCAAGCTTATCAGTGCTTTCGTACCGCAAATCAGTTTCACTTCACTCAAATGAATGGGTGTTTCATAACCTATTTATTCATATGGGCTGAAGTGTCCGTGGGTGTGCAGCAAGTGACACGATTTGATGTGCTCACCGCCACCACAGTGTCCTCAGCAACTGAGGCTGAGCCCCAGTCATCTGTCCTCCTGTCAAGACAGATGACTCCTTTGTTGTTGTGTCTGCTGCAGAGCCATGTGTTTCCTATTCATGCTTTATTTACTCAGCTCTCTCTTAGCTTGTGGAATATCAACAGCGGCACAGCTCACATTTAGACATGAGCAATGTTGACAGGATGATCTGTGACAATATCTCTGACATCTGTTGTTTGTGTGATGGTGATTTTGGCTTGATTATTTTGTGCTTTCATGCAACATTCAACAAAAACTACGGGTTTGGGGGATGTGATCAGTAAAAACTCAGTAATGTGAACATATGATTACACGCCTTTTTTGTTTATTTGACTTAACTGGGAAGTTTACATTCATAAATTAAGTCCAAAATCACCAACATTGATTCACTGATTATGATATGTCATTAATTTTCCTGTTCTACTTGAAATGCATCAGCTGGTACTGAAACAATTAGTGGATACATTGATTAGTTTACTGACAGAAACTATCATGGATATTGATTAGGTTGTTTTTCAAGGAAACCCCCCAAACAAAAACCAAGCTGTTAATTGAGAAAATAACTGGCTCATCAGTTCTGATGGTTTTTGAAAGTGTTTCCAGAGGCATGATGATGAATGTAAATGACCTTAAAGTGTAATTAAGCAAAGTGGATAAACATATGGATTAACAGCTCCCTCCTGTTTTCTCTCAGGTAAACTCCTGCAGGACCCTATTTCCCCAACACATCTAGAGTGTCAGCATTACGTCTGCCTGGGCTGTAAAGGCCAGAAGATGCAGATCAGGCCGTCGTGCAGCCGCTGTAAGGACTATTCCTGCTTCCAGGAGAACAAACAGCTCTCTTTGCTCGTGCAATGCTACAGGAAGCTCTGCCTCTATGTAACTAATTCGCCGTTGCTGCAGTCAATCAGCAGCCATGTAGGAGGCTCTCCAGAGATTATGGACTTGCTAGAGGAGGTGCTGATGTCTCACGAAGAGGAGATAGAGGCAGAGGACCAAAGCCTAGTGCTAGAAGATGTGAATCCCTCTGCCCCAGAGTCCCGTACCCCCACAGAGGCACCACCTGCTCCTGCAGAGCTCTCAGCTGTCCCACAGAGCTCCTCCTCTAACCCTCCCTGTTCCAATGGACCGCAGGAATGCAACGGAGAAGTGCTGGAGGACCTGGATCCCTCGTCTCCTGAGCTGGAAGTATGTGAGTTGGTAGAGGAGCAGCCACAGGCAGGCCTGTCTGTGTCCAATACTGGTTGTGGTGGTCTTGAACTGAGTCTGACCACTGGACCTTTAGCCCCAACTCCAGGCACTGTGTGCTCACTCAGGGATGGGGAATCTAGCAGCAGGGAGCTGGAGGAGGGGGAGGTGTTGCTTCTCAGTGTGGAGGAGGTGTTACAGACTTTAGATCCCCTTCAGCCCGGTCGAGATTCTCCTCATATACAGCCAGAAAGAACTCACACACACATAACAGACAGAGCACATGCTCAGATGTACATACAGCTGGACGCAGCTCACAACTACACACAGAATCGAACAGACAGGACTAACACAGTTGTAGGCCACGGTGCCCACATAAACACATCCTCCTTCGATCCTCCTCCAACCTCAAAGCCCCCGCCAGTCCGCCTTAAACGTAAACGATCCCGGTCAGAGAGCGATAGGGAAAAGGTAAAACCCCTCCCTATCGCCTCCATCCTGCAGGGCTCCTCCACCCAACTACACACTCCAAACCCCTCTCAGACACTGCACACACAACCACCCCCACCCTCCTTGACTGTACCAGCACACACATACTCGTCCCTTCCAAACGGGGCGCCTCCCAAGCCCAATCGCCCTGCACCGAACCACAACAAAGGTGCCAGGAAGCACGTCGATCCGGGCCCTAAGAAGCCCCATGCGAAGGCCCGCAGCGGTGGAGGCTCAAAGACCAAGGACGGAAGCAAAGACCAGCGGTTGATGTCAGGCTGCCTTGTGCCCCCAGCGCCTGTCCGGCCTCCATATAAGAAGCCGGTGGAGAAGAAGGGCTGCAAGTGTGGCAGGGCTACCCAAAATCCATCTGTGCTGACCTGCAGGGGGCAGCGCTGTCCCTGCTACTCAAACCGCAAGGTTAGACTATGACCACAGCATGTGTGGAATATTTGGTAGTCAGATTGTCATTGATTTAACTGACCACACGCTGAATTTTGTGTCTTATTTCCTGCTTTATATAATTACACTCTTACGCTGTCCTGACACAATCCTGACTACATTCTGCAAATAACACGTAATGTTAATTGGGGTGTTGGAGCAGAAATAACTTTGCAGCATTCATGTGACATTGGTGACGCGAATGATAATGATCCTTGTCTATTTTTTTGTCATGTTTCTCAGGCATGCTTGGATTGTATCTGCCGAGGTTGCCAGAACTCCTACATGGCCAACGGCGAGAAGAAGCTAGAGGCCTTCGCCGTGCCAGAGAAAGCCTTGGAACAGACGCGGCTCACGCTCGGCATCAACCTCACCAGCATCACGGCAGCCGCGGCGCTCCGCAACCCGGCGACCACCAGCATCCGCGCGAACACCCTCCTCAACGTCGCCACAGCAACGGGGACCCCCGTGACCACGGCCTTCCTGTCCCCCAGCCCCCCGCAAGATCCCAACTACGAGGACAGCCTGGAGCTGCTGATTGGATGAGAGGCTGGGACTCCAAAAAAAAACAATAAACAGACAGCTCGGTGCTGATTGAATGTGATGGCTGATCATTGTGTCTGTCAGACAACCTGTGCCTCCCCCCCCTCCAGAGGGGAGGCAATCTAAGGCAGCTATGGGTCTGTCCTGTCCTGTAACCTGCTCTTCTTCTGTGTTGGAAAATGCTGAGTAGTAAGACTAGCATGGGTGTGCCAAAGCCTCCTGTATTGTGCCTGTGTGCCGGTGTGTTCTGTTGCCTGCCTGTAGTTAAACACTTATACTCGGTTCCAAGGCTGTTCTGTACTTCAGAGGTGCTTTTTGTTAATAGACCACAGACATACTGTAAGAGGCAATAGGAACCCATCCCAGGTTTTTGTGTTCGTTGATGTGTGCGCACAATTATAGATTTGTGCATACGTGTGATTTTTGGAGCATCGTAGTAACAAAAAAACGGCATCACTATATCTCGGTCACCTGTCACAGCATTTTCCATGTATGAGTATTACTCCATGTATGTTTAAGAAATGCATAATTGGTATTAGGACGGCCCTTACTAACCCTTAACCCTGTATGTGTTCACACCTTAATTGTGAAGTATGACTAATCTATGGAGAAGTTCTGTCTCACACAAGACTGTATGCCTTTTCTACGTCGTTAACTCTCTCAATCCAAGTACTGTCGACTGATAACGAATTTGTCTTAATGAACTTGACTGATGCAGGCATTTGTACTGTACAGGCAGCGAGATAATGTCAAAGCACTTGGCTGGCTCCACGGTTTCTGTGTGTGTGTAAGAGTGTGTGAGTGTGTGCGTGCGCCTGCTGAGATTTACTGTAATGTCAGCGGGGAGGCGGATGGTGGGTTGTAAGCACTTAGACTGATTGATTGGCCAAATTACAAGTAAAACCATTCTTGGTTACCATAGCAATAGGAGCACCGACAAGGAGCCTCCCAGCTCTCGTGCGCACACGCAGTTGTTTACAGTATTGCCATTTATTTAGGCTATAACTGACTGTCTTCTAAAATATTACACCGTTTATGTTTTGAGTGTGGGATTGTACATGACTGTGTGCGTGTTTAGGTAAACTGAAGCCATAGGTTGTCATTAACAAGACAAAAATATCCTCTGTGTGTGCATTTCTTCCCCTGTCGTAGTGTCCCGACCGATTAGGAGACCAACTCAGAGACTATTTTTGATACCAAGCGTTCGAGATTTGGTACCACTTGTCTTTTTGTTCTGTGTTTTGGTTAAAGCACCTTGAAGCCCTCCTATAACTCAAGAGGCCGTGTATATGTCTGTGTTCACGTTTACCGTCTCAGCTGTAACTACAACATGTTTGTCAGTCCAGTCATGGTGACCAAAAAGAGACTGAAGGACAGAGAGAGGACTCGGCAGACCAAACAAACACCTTGGTTCTCCACTCGTAAGACCAGAAAGTAGCAGGTGGATTACAGTAAGATCAGCATATATGATCTATCTTCCTGCGCGCGTGTGTATGTTTCAAAATGTATTTCTGTTGGGCATTACTTGAACCCTGATTAGTTTTTGGTATTGTTTTTTTTTTGTATGTATAAACTCTTGTTTGAGGAGTGACTCTTATTATTGCTGAAACATTCACTGCCATAATATGGAAACATGTAATACAACATGAATTAAATGATAGTTTTTTACTTTTTCAGTTGTGTGTCTTTTTGTGTAGAGGGGACGTTTGACTTGAGTTTGCTTTAAAACTTGGTCGGTGCACACAAATGGCTCAACACGTTATCAACCATAACACAGCAGTGGAGAGAGATATGTGGTTGAGGCTAATATAGGTTTTTTTCCCTTTTTATACTAGTAATTAAGGATGCGCAATGTGTATATTATTGACTTTTTATTGGTATCAGTGAGTTTCTAAAAAATCTGACATGATGATGAAGCCTACAGGAAGGCGAAGGCATCATCAAAGTTGCAATCCTGAGGGGAAGTTGCTGACATGTTTCACTCAAAACCATAAATGTGGAATTAGGATTCATCGTCCGTGAACCATGAATGTTGCTGAAACACTACCGTTCTGCTCGCTAGCGTGGCTAATAAGTGATTGAATATGTGGGATGGTTTACGCTCTTCTTTCACTGGATAAAGAAGCGCAAATGTGTCAGAAAACACTTTTAAATACTCAGTCCATTCATACTAGACGGTTCTTATCTTTAAGCCCGCAGGACATCCAGATCTGTGTCGTGCCACATATTCATTCATCACATTGCACAAAGAGGAAATTCAACCAGAAGTAAAGAGGCCTGCTTTAAACAAACAAACAAAAAAAAGGTTCGTTCATGATATCAAACATCTAAAATCTTGTCCTGTGGCATTTTTGATTTTTAATAAAGGACGAGTTAAGTGTCATGTGTCCGACAGCACTGTCATTTCCTGGGCAAGGACAGCCCGGCTGTTGACTGTTGGACCCGCGGGCGAAACAGCTCACTCCGTTCTCAATGGAAGTCATTCACACACGAGAGCACAACATTCAATCTGCATCTATTGTGCTGCTCCAGATGACCTGGACCCTGAATGCACCACGTAATCCATGTTTGCTCTGTTATAGCAGTTCATTCTGTTTACCAGAGTTAATGACCTGTGTGAGGTTTAACTGTGACCGCTGCTCGAGTAAATACACAGCAAATGGCTTTTCTTCCATGCCATTTCAGGCCACCAAGAGTCTGCCACCGCGGTCGGTTTGATCATATCCTAACTGCTCCACAGTCCCGAAGAAGTCCTTTGCAGTCCATTCTTCTGCTGTTGATATGAGGAAGCAAACCCCTTTCATTCGGGTTAACTTTAGCTGATGTCTATATAAAGTCATCACAGTCCCGGACACTTCTTTTTTTTCTTTAGCCCACGAGGAAGGCCCCAAAGTAGCTCGCCCTCCCGTCCATCTCCATGGTGCTGGCATTGCTGACGGTGACGAAGAGGCGGTCGGCAGGCTGAAGGAAGGCAGTGCCGGCCTGATGCAGGGAGAAGAGACCAGGCTCCTGCCCCCGAGGCCAGCAGGCGCTCCGGGACGACTTCATCAGCAGGATGGGCACGGGGTAGGAGCTCATCTGTGGGCCACATATCACATATCAAAACAAAGCTTTATATATTAGCACGACATTGATTTGTTGTAGACATTTGAGGTTTTGAGAGTCATCAAAAAACTCATTAGCCACAATAAACACGTCTGACACGTGTCTTCTGTAGAAATGCACTATATTTGGGCCCTGAATAATCAGCCATTTGTTGGTATCTGTAAAATTAAAGCTGTAAATAGAGCGGATAAATTGCGTTTCATTGACTTGATAGGCGCGGCATCGACACTCTTTCCGACACAGAAGCTTCACAGTTGGTTTGCAACCGCCGATGACCACAGACCAAAAAGGAGAAGCACGTTGTTGTCCCGCTCGTGACGTCAAACTGCTGCCCCAGTGGACTAGAGAGCCCAACATGTACTCGCTGATGGGGACATTTCTTTACGCAATTTGCAATCCATGTTCCACAAGGGCTTGGAGAGCTCGACACGCTTTTAACACAATAAATCTTATTAGTGCAATGGAAATACTAAATCATCCCTCTTGCCTTTTAAGGGTGGGTCAGCTTTAAGAAACAGGTAATTAATCGATATGCATCCCTACTTTATATTGTGACTTTTAATCCATTGAAACTATGTGTCTGTGTGTATGTTTCTTGCCTCACCTTCTTATAGATATACTGGACAAGCTGTGCTCCTTCCTCCTCCCTTGCCTCCCCGTCCGTCTCCCCCGTGGAGGGCAGTCTGAAGTAGGTCTGGCCGTAGATGTAGTAAAGGCCTGCTCTGGGCACCAGCAGCTCTCCCCCCCTCAGCTCCATGTTCTGCAGGAAGGACAGACCTCTCTGGCCCTCCCACGCTCTGATTCGCTCGCCCAGGTATCCCCTGCTGCTCCGTGAGCCTGCGAGAGCATATAAAATACACCCAAATGAGCAGAAACGCACACATAAACGCAACAATAAAGGTCATTCGCCCGCTTCAGGGGTGGAGTGTTGACTGAGTATCAACAGCCACTGCTTTTCAAATAAGAACCAAATGTTAAAGAGACACTCAGTCTGTAAATAAAGCTCACAGATGTGCTGACAGACCACTGGCTTTTGACCACAGTCTTAATAGGCACCAGAAGGAACAAATGTTATTAAGCTGTCCTGAGGTATGTACAGCCAACCGTCTAGTTTTATGGCATTCGGGAAATATATTCCTCATTGACAAAGAAATACAGATTGTTTGTTTGTCAAAAATGTCTCATCCCCAGGTCATCAAATACTGGTGTTTTGAGTTAGCGTCGTACCCACGCTGCCAGCCCAAAGTGTCAGTATTTGACCATCTGGGGATGAGACTCAAAAAACAACCGTTTTCCCAGGAAGTTACAATTTGTTGCTTTAAAAAAAAAGGCGGAATAATCTCCAAAAATAGATGGGCACTGTAGTTTTACGCACACTTTGCTCATACAGGAGTATATGGGGAATTCGTTGGGGACTATTTTCTGCAGCGAATAAATACACAGTTGGTGCTCTAGTGAGTGAGTGAGAACTAGTACACAATTTTTTCATAATGAAGGAACATAGTGCAGCAGTGCGGTGTGTTTATCATAGTATTTGGTGGGGATGCATGATATATACTGGGCCAATACTGGGAAATGTATATTATTGGCTATTTATCTGTATTGTGGAGTATTTGGACAACAATCGGGCTTCTATGGCACAGATGAATAAGATATATCAAGTTTTGAGTACATGGCCAGTGTTAGGAATAGATAAGGTCATTCAATCAGGTTTATTTACTATAAGAAAAACATTACCTGACTCATCTAATAAAGCTAATATGGGAGGTCATGTGGCTTGGGCACCACTTGGCGGCGCCTTGGCCTGCTGAGTCGTCCTCCTGAATTGACACTTGTATCAAATATTTTGTCATTGTGATCAGTAAACTCTGTGATTTTGTTGATCTGTTGTGTACACGTGACATCTATCGCACGAGGGAACCCTCCTCTGTGGCTCTTCCTGAGGTTTCTTCCATTTATTCATCCCTGCTACAAGGGTTTTCTGGGGGGGAGCTGTTCCTTACATGAGGCAAGGGGTGTAAGGACGGACGGTGTTGTTCAGTGTACAATGTGATTTCTGATTTTGGGCTACATAAATAAAATTTAACCTGACTTGACTTGTGGAATTAAGAAAAACTTTGACTTTGGCGTCCCCTACTGGCAGCATTAAAAGTGGAAAACGTCCCTCCTCCTTCCTGCAGACCTCCCAGGGGAGATGAATGGTCTGAGGGCAGCACAAACACTGCACTAATTACATTCAACAATTTTGAAATATAATGGGCTTCGAATGGAGTGAAACTAAATGTATTTGTAACTCGCTCAACCAAATGAAAAATAAAAGCTAAACACAGCTTGCAACTAATTATAATGGTTGAACAACCTTGTGATTTTGCTGCAATTACAGTAACTTGATTTAATGACTTGAGCTGGAATGCTTTTTCCTCCTTATTACAGATGTGTGCCTCCCAGCATCTGGGAATAAAACAAACATCTTCTGAGTAACAAAAGTTTAAGACTTTCGCACTCCTGAAATTTCGGAAGATACGGTAAATGTTTGTTTAATATCGGGACAAAAAAGCAACTGAGACCTGCCGACAGGACAACTGAAGGACGGAGCAGCTGCACATCAGCAGGTCCTGACAAACATGCAGGTCTGAGAGAAGCCCTGAAGCACATTCCTCACCTCTGCCCCCCAGAAAGGTGCGGGTGGAGCCTCACAGCAGTCGCAGGCGTCTTGAGTATTGTGATTATCCTGCGTCTATGGCGTACATGCAACATGTTTTATTTCTGTCCTCACCCTCTGCTGTTGGAGGCTCCGTGGGCAAGCTGACACCGGTCACATGGGCGGCGACTTTAGGAAGAGGGACCCCTCGGACCCCAGGGTCCAGGACAGGCAGCACTCCTGTCAGCTTATCTGTAAAAGTACACACAAGACGTTTTTTAGCGGAAAAAGACATACTCGCTCTGATTAGTAATGCTTGATAGTCAATGGAGGCATTGTTCTCACCTCTCATAGCCGTGGATATCTCCTTCTGGAATCTGTCAGCCATCGTCTGAAGAAGAAGAAGGAGGAGTGAACAGGCAGCAAGGCAACGTAACTTATCCTCTTCAGTTAGGCCTATTACGATATCTTTCCATCTTTAAATCTAAAAACAACAACAGTAATCCACCTGGGACCTTGCCATCATTCAGTCCCCTCTCCGGGTCAACAAATATGTCATCCGGTGACCTGAAATAGCAGTATTCCCTTTTGGGCGAGTCAGTATTGTTTAGCAGTGATGTAGAGTGACATCATTTTCCCCAATTCAATCAGAGGTGCTCGGGTAACTGTGTGTAATGTCATAAAAAATATAATTACTAGGTCTAATTTCTGAAAACACTGTGGACAGAATACTGGGTGCACATACAGTCCTGTAAAAAAGCGACCAATGGTGTCTTAAATATATGGAACACAAATTAAAAATTAGATTAAGAAATAAATCAAAAACCTTCTCTATGTGGTAGTGGAGCTGTTGCGTGACTTGCCAGCAGGGGTCGCTCTTCTTGTCCTCTGCTGAATCTTCCGACATAGAGAGCAGATTTGCGTTAATCAGACAGGACACGCTGCTCCGGGAGAAACTCTCCTGCATCTGTCGACGGAAAGGAAGTAAAACACACAATGCAAACCAATTATTGTTTTATTTTTTCTTGATAAAATCTTGATGCCAATCTGATTTTTCTATAAAATGTCATAAACAATGCCAGTTATATCGTCTCAGTTATTCAGATTGGTATTGTTTTGTCTCCTGGTTGGTTGGTGGTACCAATGTGCAGAAAGTCATGATGCATTCAGGGTGAAACGGTTCCTTTTTTGGGTTTTGGGCAGCTTATAAAGCAGAGCATCATATTTTCTGCATTTTAAACGGCACCAATTACTTCTGCCGTAAACCAGCCCGTCCTCATGAGACAAAAGAGCATATAGATAGACTGTGAAAGCAGCTTATTACGTCCCGTATTCAAGTTTATTGTTAGGCGACGACCTCTAGTGGCTATAGTTGTTATTACGGCAGCAAAGGAGGAAGTCTCATGAATAGGGAGGAGGTCGTGGACGGATGGTTGGGTCAAACAAGCACAGGACTTTCACTCATGAGGCTGCCGATTGTGTCCAGTGTGAAAAGTCAGCAGTGATTTATTTTAATTTACTAATTTAGTTAAGGTACAGCACGTCAATATGTAACTCAAGTCACGTACGTAAAGTAGGTACATTCGTAACTGAAGTTGCATAAGTAACACAGTGGAAGTAAGTCAAACCAAGTAGTTTTAGTGGCTGAATGTGTACGACGAAGCCTGTCAGTCACCAACCAGTCATTAATCTGCTTAAGTATGAGGATGTGTTGGCCTATTTGTGTCAGCTCTACAACATACAACACACAGTATCAGTATATAAGTAGACAAGTATGCATCAATATGAAAATGTTTTATTTGAGAGATTATAATGCAGAAAAAGTTGCTTGGCGTCATTTATGATCATTAAATCCCAAGAAAGTTACCATTTCAGTCAGTTAGGCCTCCAACACATCTTTGTCACGACTACATCTGAAGGATCATTGCAAAGAACGCCTACATAGACCAATATATGAATGTTTACTCCCTAATATCAGTAGCAGCATCACAAATGCAAAGCAGCCTGTGCTAATGTGCAATTATCTCTGCTGAGGGAGTCGTTTCGCTGTCACTCAGCCAATCAGAGCTCAGCACCGGATCCATCAGCTTTTATCTGCTTGTCATAATATCTGCTCAAAGTCTGAAACATGTTGCTTTAGGGTGTCACAGCCTCCCCAGTCCTAAATAGACTCATTTCCTGCCTTTGTGTTCTGTTATCTACTCTGCCAACTTTCTCCTGTCTCACTGTGCGGCCTTAGAATGACACAAATTCTTGTATAACTGGGACTTTAACCTCAAATACACTGTTCAAAAATAGGATTCCTGCAAAATGAAACACTCAGAGGAACAAAAAAAAGTGTGTTTCATGGTTTTACCAGACCTCCTATAGTTTTATATTGATTGCATATTGATATCTGGGCTGATAAGTAGAGTATCAGGGTATCTTTAAAGTCATATGGAAACTCTTGAAATGTGTAATCCCTGTAAAACAAATGGTGGATCACCATGAAGCTCATCTGTCATCAGTAAAATATGGGTCACACCCGGTCATCTGGCGGTCAGCTTGATGCTGTCATCTGTTGGATGAAGGGGGTGAGAAGACAAAACGCACATCTTACCGTGTTCAGGACTCTGTTGAAGTACATGAAACTGACGGCGACCGCGATGGTCTGCAGGAGGATCGCAGAGAGTGTGATGAGCCCCAGACACTGGAGAGAGACAGGAATGGCCATATCACAGCGTGAGGACGGCGACCCGAAATAAGTTCCGAGCGGGGAGGAAAGCGCTTCCAGCAGGGGAGGACAAGTCAGATCAAGCTCTGCTGCATTTCTGCTCTGGAGGAAGAGACAGGGGGGGAGGACGAGGGGGGAGAGAGGGAGGCAAACAGGGCTGCAGTTGGAGGGTAGGTGGAGCAGAAAGGGAGAGAAAGACAGAGGAGGTATGGAGGATTACAACAGCCTCAATAAGTCACTGTTAGCAGACTGAAACGAGCTGAGGGCTGCATGCTGCACTGCACAGACAACTTCAGGACGCGTTCACGTACCGTCGGAAATGTGCAAACTCTGAGTTCAGTGCACAGGTAGGCCACACCAGTGGCGGAATGTAACTGAGTACATTTACTCAAGTACTGTACTGAAGAACAGTTTTGAAGTACTTGTACTTTGCTCGAGTAATTCTATTTTTCTGCTACTCCATTACATTTTTGAGGCAAATATTGTACTTTTACTTATTTATTTGATACATTTAGTAACTAGTTACTTTGCAGATCGCATGCTGCATCAGAGACAAAGAAGCACAGTTTTAAGTAATGTGTATTTTATTGACAATCTGCAAAAGACAAAATAAAAATACTGATTTGGAAAATCTGAAAAATGCAATTTCGTACTAATATCAGTCGATCCACAGTATAAACATATATATGTATAACTAACTTTTACTTTACTGTACATTTATTGCCAGAAAATTACTTTTGATACTTAGGTACATTTAATATCGAATGTCATAATACGTGTTACTCAAGTAGAAATCGTATGGATGATTTTTGCTTTTACCGAAGTAATATAAGACAATATCTTTACTTTCACTGAACTATGATTTTTTAGGTGTTTGGACAGCTTCAGAGATGACAGGGGGCAGGATGAGGGAGGGGGGGGGTGACGCACAGCAGGGGGCCCCAGGCCGGGACTCGAACCCCGGGGCCGCTGCAGTGAGGACAAAGCCTCTGTACATGGGACATCCACTCTACCAACTGAGCTAATGGGCTCCCTGAAGTATGACTTTTGACTTCTTTTTACAACCTAAACATGAGGCTAATACTACTAATAAAGACCATGTGGGCTGTCTGAGTGTGACATTAGAAAATCAGATGAGCACACTGGGGGACTCCCTCTACAGTGGTCCAATGTGCAAGAAAAAATGATGTAACAAGTGTTTCACCATCGATGCAGCGCTACTCTCTGGAGCAGCCGCAGCCCTTTTTATTTGTATTTTTTTCGCCCCTGAGCTTCAGACAGCTGGAGTCTGGGGAGGACAAGCAAACTGCACACAGAAGGGCCAGTAATCAAACCCAGGACCTTCTTGTTGTGAGGCACAGTGCTCAACACCCAACAGCTTGATGTCATTTCTGAAAGTTTTAAGTAAAATTAAGCTTTTATTATATTTATATTGCATAATATATAACCAAGATTTAACATTTTCTTAAAATGATTTAACAAACATTTGTGAGTATGTTGATCAGACAGGAGCTTTACACAGATCCAAAAAGTGGGTTGTTTTCTGATCAGTTTAGAAAAAGTCTAATCTTTTTATCTGACGTTAATTTGTAAAAAAAAAAAAAAAAAAAAAGAAAGAAAGAAAATCATGTGAAGCAGATGTTAGGAGGCGGCGGTCTTTCGATATATGACATTGTTTACTCCTTTCTATGGTTGAAAGTAACTTTGGTCCAGCTACATTCCAATGTTGCAACATCAAACACAGTTTGCCTTCATTTTCTGATTACTTCCTGCCAGAAAAACTTCACTGCATTATACATCTTTACAACTGCTGGTCTCTAAATTCGGAGCCCCCGAAGGCAGCGAAAAATAACTGTTGGTTGATTTTAAGGAGAGCGTGGCGGCCCTGGAAACAATCAGGGGCTCAAAGTGATGTGTTTTATTAAGATATTTGGTCGTATGTCTGTATTTTTGTCTGTCTACTTTCACTAAACATTTTCACGGTTGTCTTTATAGGACTCGTACGTCGTTCTCTTCCAGCTGCAGATAAAGCACTTCAAATGCTGCTGCAGGTAGCGCATAATCAGCATCTGAAAGTAAGATGAAAAAAGCCAATTTTTCCTTCTCTTTCCTGCTATTGTGCAGTGATCTGAGTGAATGCTGGCCGATTAGTGCCAAATGACCCGCCATTGTTAGTGGTTCAGTGTAACTCTAAGTAGTATTTGTCACGGGGGAGTCATTCAATCTGCAGAAGTTAACCTTGAGTGGTGGTTCCTTTACTTTCATTCCTTTACCTCTTACCCCTGCTCCATTGTCAGCGTACGGAAGTGAATTAGATGTGCTGGACCCTCCCGTGTGAAACATATTCCCCCTGGCTCATGTAGTGTTCACACAGGTTGGTAGCGCTGCACCACATCAAACTGAAAAAAATGTTGGGAGCGAGAACAACAGCTGAGGAAAAAGAAGTATTTGGTTTGTTTCCGTCACTGATTAGAATCTGAAAACGCGGAAGAGAAAGATAAGAAGTTCCTGCCGTCCCTTGAGCGAGCAAATTCCCAGGCTTGTCAGAGACAAGTAGCGGGGAAGGTGAGTAATATGTGAAGACTGTCAGGCCTGAGGCAGGGAAGATGACACCCTGAGAGACATGCCTGTCTACAGTCCCATGGTGAAAAGCCAGAGAGAGAGAGAGAGAGAGAGTGTGTTTATGGAAGTATTGCAGAAATTATTGTTCTTCATCTAAAACCATTTTCATCATCATCTTTCCTATCGTGTTGCTGTTATCTCCTTGTCTTAAGTTCAATCAGTCGGCGACCTTTGACCTCTGTCCAACATGTCCACATGCAGCAGGCTCTGACCGGCTTTAATCCTCGTTTTGAAGCTTAAAGCAATAGTTTGACATTTTGAGAAATTTCCCTTTCTTGCCAGGCGTTCAATGAGCAGATTGATTTAGCTCTTCTTGCAAGCCCCGTCCTGTCTGCCTGTGATTGGTTGGCTTCATTGGCAACATTCACTATGTTTCACTCAAACTGTTAGCTCACACGGTCACATGCTGCTATTCCGACATGCCGCTATTTAGACAGTGACCTCTAAATGTCGGAATAGCGGCATTAAAGTTATTTTTCAAGCGTCCCACTATTTCGACATTGGTTTTTGTCATTGTCGGAGACATGTCGGAATAGCGGCATGTCTTAATAGAGACATGTCGGAATAACGGGCGGACCCCACTCACACAGTAGCTCTGGTTATTCCCGTTTTCCTTGCGGTTCTGATTCAGTGGTTTATAAGCTGTAGTTTCCTGGGTAAACACAACAACCCCTTTAGCCACAGGGGTCGGTGTGTTTACTGGGGATACTACGGCTCACGTAACGCTGTATGAGCTCCACCGCTGGCTGTTGGTTTTACAAACTAATGACGAAAAAGGCACAGGCACAATCTATTAACACCAGACAGCCAATGTTAGGAAATAACATGCTAGCTAGCTAATTCTTATCTCTTTTGTGGTCTATTTAAACAGTTAATTCAATACCTCTCGTTGCCCAGTGGACTACCAGGGCCACGAACGTCTCTTTTCTTGCCTTGTCTCGTCAAAATGCTTAATAAATGTAATTAGCAAGGAAAACTAATATAAGGAACATTAAATACAAAATGTGAATATGTTGAATTGCTGTTGCTGCAAAAATACAGACAACAAATAGGTTCAAAACTGGGGTTTATTACATAAAAATCTTACTGCTTACAAGCGTCAATTTACAACAAAAGTTGTCTGCATGACACTTTTCAATTCCAAATTCCAATTTCAAAACCCTGAAACTGGAACATAACTTTGGTTAACACCAAAATCATCATTGTGCGAAAACTCGCAGCATGGTGTGACTCTCAAACCCAAAAATCTGAAATCAGTTATGAGAACAGTTGGAAACCTGAAAGCCCACAGAGAAACACTGGAAGTTAAAGCAGTTTTCCACTGAAGCGAAGAGCTAGAATAATTTCCAGAAGACACACAATGGCTTTAGAGGACGGATCATGCACCATCCGCCCTTTTCTGTCCTCCACTCCCCTTTTCCCTCCCTAAAGTCATGGAATCTCCCTAAATTCCCATCTGAGCACGACAGCTGTTCATTGTCTCATTTATAAAACAAAGACTCGTGCTTAAAATTGCTACAGCAGCACAATGCACACAGACAGTTGCCAGTGACTTAGCGTGTCGGTGGAAGGGTGGTTCCCTGATAGGAAACAAGTGTATGTGAATGTGGGAGTGTAGAAACTGAGACAAAGCACACAGGTTAATATTTACATAACACAAGCCTCCATTTCTATCCAGTTAATCAGGCACTGATCTATAAATACTGTTTAAGACGGTTAGACTGAGGTTAGAATTAGAAGTACGTACAGGAATGCAGTTATGAATATTATCATCAGGGTTAGTATTGATCGGTGTTATGAAAGGATGTGTTCAATGACCTCCAAATATTATATACACAGGGGTTATGTGCAGAATAAAATAAAAATATACATCGGGTGAAAAGTATCTGACATGTAGACGAACGACTCATGATTTGAGTGTGTCAATTTGGTCTCAATGTGTCAGCTCAAGACCAAAGAAGGGCCATGTTGTTCCCAGTCCACTAGAGGGGGTTGTTGCATTGATTATTGGTGCTGCTGGACCCAATGACCCATAAACGCTCTCCCCAGTAAAGCACGTCTGATCTGGGAAAATGATTGAAAGACAGTGCAGATGTGGCTCAGCTATAATGTTTGAGTCCCCATCTACTTCAGTTGTTTAGGAGAATGCTGCAATGTTGTTTTGCTGTGAAGCTCCAGAAAAGTTTTGTGGACTATGAAACTTAACCTCTGACTTTCCATCCACATAATAACAGAATTTTTCATTTTTGGGTCTTTTCCTCAAAGATATTTGGTGTTTTTTTTTCTTCTCCTTTATATTTCAGTCATTTTTTGTACAAACTTTGTAATTTTGTACTAACTGTTGTAAATGTTGCAGCTGAAACTCAAATACAGATGCAGATGAGTTAAGCAATGAACAACATGCCCTGTCCCACGCATTCCTTTAATCATCATTTTTATGCATGACGAGCATTTGCTTCTTATGACCCACTGCAGCTGAATGCTACCCTGTGTTGCCATCATATCGAGCAACAACAACAACAACAACAACAAGGTATAAAAAAAAGGCATCCTGCGAAACATGAATGTCACATATGAGGCAGATCGAGCAAAAGCAGGTCCAATTTAAACATGAAAAGTACAAGTTACGACATAATGTTTGACACATTTGATGTTGAATATCACTGCATCTGGAAATATACTTTGTTTTTGCAAATAAAGAAAACAATGTGTTTAATGAGAACGACTTCTTGGTTTTTTATTGACACCCTTCATTTGTTTTTTCCTAAATCACAACAATGGGCAGAGCAGAGACATAAAGGGGACTCTGCATCCCACATGAAATGTTTAAAAGACATTAAAATGAAATTTAAAAGTAAAATTATATAATCCGAAGCCCTTGCAGAGTACCAGTTTAAATACATACATCTCAGAAGCGAGTGTTGCCCCTCAGATGTCCTCCATGTCGCTGTGAAAACAACAACGTGGTTCTGTACATGTAGACATCCGACAAAAACTTAAATAGCCAACTAATTTTGACAACTTCAGTGATTCATTTATGCTCCACAGGTACCACTTTTCAGGCATTTAAATCACAAAACATTGTTAAGATACACAGAATATCAAACACAATGTGAAAAACTAATGGAATGAAACTTAAGGAAGTAGTGCAATAAGATTGTCAAGTGCCAGCGTCATGCGTCAGGGAAGACGTCACCTTCTTGTGTTGCACGGGGCACAAGATGGGAGATTACTACATTTATGTGAGCTGTGAAACATACGAAGTGTCCAAAAGAAATGTAATGAATTCCCCATTTATAAAAGTAATCAAAGGATATTCTTATATATTATTTCTTTCTTCCTACAACGAGAGTCTACAGCCGTGCTTGCAGCTCCTTCGGGCTGTACTTAGGCACAGCGGTGCTTTTGCGCTAAATGCTAACATCTGCATGCTAACATGCAACACGGAAAATACTGATGCTAAGCAGATAATGTTTCCTTATGTTCACCATCGTAGTTAGGCGTGTTAGCTTGCAAACATTTGCTAATTAGCACAGCTGGGGCAGATGGGAATGTTACTAGTTCTGCAGGTATTTGGTCACATTACTAATCAGTAATTTTCCTGATTATGGTGCTGGATGAAAAGTAAAAGGGATCACCACAGCTATTACAGATGAATCTGAGGTGACCGTGAACACGTGTTTGCCAAATCTGATGACAATCCATCAAGTAGTTGTTAAGATATTCAACCAAAACCCCAAACAGGTGGTTCTGGAGGGAGAAGTCATCAGGAGTTATCCTCTGGGCGACATGACCGTCTGTACAAGATTTCATGGTAATCCATCCAGACAGACGTTGAGATATTAGCGTTAGGCTGACAAACACACTGACATTGGCATCCACCATTAGCATGAACACTGAAACAGTGAACACTGCTGGAATTTCCAGGGTTGCACTTGTTTTTGTGTTCTTTCACCGCTGGTTATACAATGATTTCTGTGTGAGGCGTCATGATAAAATGTTCTGGGTTAAACTGTGCCACCACTAACATGAACCTATGATCGGGGGTGTCTAATTTACGATTATCCGACTTTTATTTTAAAAGTATAAAATCGATTGCGATCCTTGTGACATACGCTGCTCATGTGTTGGCGGCGCGGATGAATCGGTGCACTGATGTGGTTTTCTCCCAGAGGGAAGCAGCTGATTAGTTTATCCATTAATGGAGAGCTTGTGGCTGTGAAGCGCTTATGTGGATCTATGAAGTATTTTTGTTGGCTGGTAACAGTGTTTGCCCTTCTGCTGTTCAGACCTTAAGAATCCTCTAATTATCATGTAAACTTTATATGCACCGAGGTGGTGTTGTGTGTATCTGCAGGTACACGAGGGGCCCTGAGCTTAGATCTTATATTCTTATACAAAGAGCAGATGTACAAGCCCTTAGCGAGTCTGTGATTCATAAAGCAAGGGCAGTGAAACACACACATGCACGCACCCGTACGACCAAACACAATTTCACCCCCTTGCACGCGCACTCCTACAAGTTGTTCTTGAGCCAGTTGACGTAGCCCCTGATCGCCCTCTTCCCCATTTCAAACTCGAAGGGCCAGGCTATGAAGCTGAAAGCCCCGTGGAAGCCATCCTCGTAGTGGTCGCTGGTAACTGTGACACCTGCGTCCTGTAAGCGCCGTGCGTACATCAGGCCGTCATCCCTCAGCACGTCGTTTTCGCACGTTAGGATATACGCCCGAGGGCTTTTAGCCAAAACCTCTGCTCCTGCTAAAAGTGGCGATGCCCTCACGTCCAGCAGCCCCGGCACCTCCTTCGCTAACCCCTGCGCACCTTTTTCCCCAATCACAGGCTTATAGCTCTTCTTGTATTTCGGGGCCAGGAGGACGCTCCAGTCTAGCCGCGCCCTCAGCTCTGGGGTGATGTCGGAGCTGTGGTTGTTTGCAATCAGCTGGGGCTGCAGGGAGAGGTCAGCGCCGAGGTACTGCAGCCAGAAGCGGACCATGAGGGGCCGGTAGAGGACGGGGATGTATTGGTTCTGCAAGTAGGAGGGCGTGTTGAAGTCCAGAGCCTGGAGCACCGGGTAGATCAACGCCTGGACGCTGAATTTCACACTCATGGTGTCATCTAATGCAATCTGGGAAAATATAAAAGGAACATAAGAAAATACATTACGACACACGTTCATAAAGGAGATGGCTTCTGTACGTACCTCCTGAGCGACCGCAGCAGCCAGGTTTCCTCCGGCACTGTCACCGGCCACAGCCACACGCTCAGGGTCGATTGCGTAGCTGGCCAGGACCTCTGGGGACAGGAAGTGCTTGGCAGTAGCGAGGCAGTCTAAGTAGGGCACTGGGAAGTGCACCTCTGGATACAGACGATACCTGCACAGATATCGGTTACAAATGATAATTTACCTGAGGACTAGGAAGCTTTGGGGCTCATGATTGTAAGAAGATCAGAGATGTTGCATGATAATGTTGAAACGGATTAGTGGCGCAGGAGGAGAAGCACTTACTCAACAGAGACCACAACAGTGTTGAGTTCATCCGACACCATCCGGTTGATTGAATCATATGACCCCTTTTCTGAGGAAGTAAGAGAAAGATGAAGGAAAAGTTAAACCTAACGCAACTTTTAACGGTCTCAGTTTAATATCCATGCCTCCCTACTCACTGGCACTGCCGAGGGCCCAGCCTCCTCCGTGGTAATACATCACCCCCCTCCTCAGATGACCCTCCCCTCCAGCCGGGGGCTCGTACACGGTGACCGGGATGCCGGCAAAAGTGGTGTCGCTGACTTTCACCCCGGGCATGACGCCTCCGCCCGACTCAGAACTGAGCGCCACCTTCATCATGTCCTCGAAGCCGTCCGTGCACGACCTGATCGACTTGATGTAGTGGTCAAAGCCAAGCCACGCCTTCAAAGAGGCCTGAAGACAGAGAAGGGAGGGGGGAGATATTAAAACTTCACCTGGAGAATGTTTTCTCAGGACAAAGGTGAGAGATTAAAGGCGTATTTAGAAAAAGGAGTGGAGAGAACAGGAGACAGACAAAGTGACACATCAGTCGGATACAGTGCAGGAGGACAGAGGTGACTGAGTGAGACAGTTATGTCTCAATTCTCCGACAAGTCATGAACACAGTGTGTCTGCCCTTCTCTCCACAAACATCTCAGACTGTCGCAAGTGTTCAACCAAGGTCAGCAAACGCAGCTGCTTGGCACAGTCGTGGCCAGTTACTCAATCACAGAGTCAGAACTAACTGTTGTATAATTATTTATTTTTTTAACAGTTTTTGTTTCAGTGTTTTTCCACCTATATTTATTTTGTATGCTGCATGTTCTTGTGCTGCTTTTTTCAACAATAAAGTTGTATTTGAGTGTAAAATATACATATATATATAAAGTATATAGTGAGTCAAAACATCTTTGCTATATTTATAATACATGTAAACATGATGTTGTGCAAGATGCTGCAGAAAAGAGAAAAAGTGCAATTTTAGCTTCCTCTTCTTGAAACTAGAGGCTGTTGGCACTATTGTGTTATATTACAACACTTTTATATCATTAATAGACCAATCTGCTATCAGGATTTAAATTAATCTTATCTAAATTGATTTATTCCCCTTCGTATCTGGAAAAGAAAGGCTCAGTTAAATATGAGGTGACATGTACAAACACTATCTGCTTCTGAACATTAGCCTGCAGCCGGTGTGGCAATAGCTGATCTCATTTCTCTTCACCTACAGTGCCATTTCACAAAAAGTAGAACAAGGGTGAAGGTTAAGAGTTGATTGTCCTCAGCACAGGCCCAGAATAACCCCCCCGATGCAACAGATTATCCACCGGACAGACAGCGTGACAGTTTCCGAATCAAACTGTTAAAGCTCTTTCACGAAGTTTGTACATTTCTCGCAGGCTGTTACTAACGAGCCCGAGTGGGTACAAGCATGAATAGGCGCTCTATGACCATGACAGCACATGATGTCGAGGGTGTGATGAGCCTCAGATCTTTGCCTTTCGGCTCTGCATGTCATTTTATAAAAAATACTCAACTTTAAAGGAGCACTATGAGAAGTATCAGAATTTTTATATTTACAATATTAATGAGGTAATAATACAAACTCAGAAGTATTGATTTCTTTCATAACTGCATAAACAAGCTGTTCTCAGAGGAAAACGCTGTCTGAAGCTAGGAAGGTGGCAGGGTCCGCCACATATAAGTGCACCTTTAAATAGACTCATGTAGGTAGGGGTCAAAGTACATGTCTGCATGGGCTAGGTGTGTTACTGTGTTGTAGGTGAAGAGGCGTGTCTTGTACCAATGCCACTTCAGTAGCTGATCATGCACTACATGCAGCTAAACCATTTATATTATTATTATCACTTACTGCTATCAGCAACACTTGTTTTGATTGAGCTGAAAGGGTAAAGCTTTTGTGCAGGTTACATCACAATCCCAGCTGAAGTTGCACACCTTCTCCCTCACAGCACATGTACCAGAATATATCCTCAAATAATAATAATAATTAAAAATAATAATAAAACATCTCCTCTCTCACCAGGTGCATCGTTGTCCGGAACACAGCATCCAGCATCATCAACTTCCACGGCTCCTGGATGGAGTCAGGCAGCGGGATGTAAACATAATAAGCCACCGCCACCGTCAGTGACACTGTGACAACAGCCGGCAGCAGCCTCATCTTGTCTCTTCAGAGGACGACCTGTCAGACAGACAGACAGACAGACAGCGGACAGACAGCAGGACCCGGACTGACTCTGCGGGAGGCGGCTGACACTCTCTGGTTTGTCACTGGAGGGACTGTGACAGCAAATCAGGCTCCAGAGTTACAATTAAGCGCTGACTGAAACACTTCCGCTGAGAAACTTCAAAATAAAACCTTAAATAATAATAATTATAATATCAAACTTAGTAATACAATATTAAATACTGGCAGTAATGGTAGTAAAATGTTTTTGGATGCCAGGCCAGTCCAACCTACATAAATATATAAACAAAAAACATCTAGGGGGGATGCCCAAAGTCTGCTACTTGGACAATAAATCAATAAACAAATGTCTCTTCTGGGTACAATAAACAAATGTGCTCCTACAAGCCCCAGGGAAATAAAATGTCAAACTGAAGGTTTATAGGGACTTAAGTTTCAAGTGATGTGGGCAGCCAAGAAAACACAATAGGGCCTAAACAGACCAGATGTAATCTCTGGTAATCTAAGGGGAATGAGCTTCTCAATGGATCAGGGACAGATTCAGACTGAGGGTGAGAGCCCCCTGTGTGCCATTCCCCTCCTCTTTTAAGCCTTCACAAAAAGGGCGTCATCACACCATGATTGGCTGGGAGGGAAATGCCCCAAGCTGCTTCCACTCCTCAATCAGGAGTCAGTCTCCCCCCACCCTGCACACAGGTGATCTGAATCCCCTGCAATTAGTCTCGAGGGAGTTTGGAAAATCAGCCCAAAACAAAGACAGCAAGTCTGAAACAATGGGACTGCTACATACTTATGGCTGCATATATTGACCCATTTGTAAAGCACTCTGTGTAGTTGTCCTCTGTGAACTTGACAAGGCTCATGCTTTTATTTTGAAAGCTGTGTGGCCAACACAAAGGGGCATCTGGGAAATGAGGTTTTTTTTTTTTTTTTTTATCGTTGGAGCTGCAAGTGCCTAGAAAGCTGTATCACACGTATGTGACCACGCAGAGGCAGACTAGAGCTGCAGACTGCAGCCAGCACTCCACACATTAAATATTGTTGCATGCATAGTTCTGTCTGACAAATGTAATGTTTCTTTTATTTTATTATTATACCTTTATTTTAACAGGAATATTCCAATTGAGTTTCAAAATCTGTTTTATAATTGAGTCTGGTCAAGACGGCAGCAAATGAGAGTATTTAGAGTTCAGGGTCTAAATACTTCTGCTGAGAGTCTTCACAATAAAACCTTTATTGACATCCCTTTTACCCCTTTGAGCCTTATGTCTGAAAACTAAAATCAAACTAATTAATAGCAATCAAACTAAGATTTCAGCACCATGCTTATCTTCCCATGTGAGAGGGTACAGTATGGTGCGGAAGTGTAGTAGACAGGGCAATGCTGTCCCTGAATGCATCATTTCTTGAGTTGCAGGACTTGATATTGTAAACTCATTGTGCAAACATGTCAGTGGACATTTTGCCATGACCAGGACATCAGGAGCAGTTTGGGGTTCAGTACCTTGCCCAAGGACACTTCAACATGCAGACCAGATAGGAATCGAACCAGCGACCTCCTGATTACAAGGCACTGGCTCTACCCCAGAGCCACAGCCGCTTCCTGTTTATGTACATAATCGCCATAACAATATGCTCCTAATGATGTGATAATCCTGCTAACATGCATCTCCCATTAATTAAAGAAACGTAGAAGCTGCAGTAAATAAATAAGTAGGGCAGATATATGTGTATTAACTTCTCGCGATACCAATTATAATTCCTGTTAAGGCTGTAAAGGTCAATTACAACGATTAAAGATGCAATGGTTTGTATTTTTTGGCTGCTTTCTTGAATGGTCAGCTGAAGTCAGAGGTGTTTTTCTCGCAGACTTGTCTTTTTATGTGTCGACATCAATACTACACTGAAGCCTCACTGGAATGGATTAGTGGTGCAAGTTGTTGAGAAAGAGCTCGGACTAACTACTGTATGAGCGTCCACAGGCGATTGATCTCTCTACCTTTTATACTTTTTTCTTCTTTTACGATGCTTTCGGATAAAAGCTAATTCAATAGTTCAATATTTACAAGTTTCTTACTGAAAAGTCTTGGAAAACTTGCTGTTTGCATGACTTTGAAATTGGTTACAGCAAAGATCCAGCATGATACCAACCAATTTTCTTGTTTTTAAGTCTATTTTGCAAGCAATTCTGCTTTGATTTAATAGAGTTCAGAAGAGAAAAAGGACAGGAAACACGAGAGAGAAAGGGATTTGTGCCAACTTCAAACCGACGACATTGCCAATACATGTTATGCATCTTTTTTGACCGTTGAAGCCACGGTGATGCCCCGTGACTGATTATAACGATTGGTCTGAATCCAGGTCACAGTCACAGAAAGGAGCAGAGCAGCACAGTGTAGACAGGGCAAAGAGTCTCAGTGTCACTCTCTCTCCCTCTCCGGGCTATTTATTGCCCTGTGTCTTCCCACGGTGTAACTTTTAAATGGACGGTCGGTCCCTGGTGGCCTTGTGTTAGAATATAAACAAACATCAGAGCTGATGAGGATCCGAGTCCTACACAGGGCTGGTTTTCCAAAACACAGCAGCCAGACCACCAGACCATGTCAGATTAGTGTCTTGGAAGACCCGGGTGGGATTCTCAGAAGAAGACACAGGAAGGTGGCTGCAGAGGGCCGTGCTTGGACAGGAATTGTAAATGTAAATGCATGATTGTTCATATTGTAGGTCAACAGGTTGAGGTGTCCAGCAAATACAGATCATAGTCAAGACTTTGAGGAATAGTTTGTCATTTTAGGAATCATGCTTTTTCATTTTCTTCCCAAGATTTAGAATAAAAGATCCATACCACGCTTCAAAGTAAGGCTACAGCTGGTTAGCGTAGTTTAGCATAAAGACTGGAAACAGGGCGTAGAGTTAGCATATATTTGTCTCTGAGGGAAGAAAAGTGTGTGCTAAGGCTCTAAGCTAAGTAGCTACAATGAATATTTTGGCTAAAAAGGGGTGAAAATGATGTCTTTTCAGATCAATTTGGGATCTCGGGGCTTCCGCAGACTTAGATTGCGCCTCATGAGCCATTTTCTTTTCTTTTTTTTGGTTGTTTGTTTAGTTTTTAAAACAAGTCCCCATCTGCTTCAGTTGTTACGGGGAATGCTGCAGCACTGTTTAGCTGTGAAGCTCCAGAAATGTTATGTGGACTACGAAACTTCACCTGCCTTCCCATCAGCATTTAGGTGAGCAGATAATGGCCGAACTTTCATTTTTGGGTGAACTTATCCTTTAAAAACTTGTCACCATTGAAACAAATGCACCTCATTCTGACCACAGCTGATGTTCGTCAAGAAGCAGATGACCGACTTTGCGCCCCTTCCAAAAGTCCTGTCTGAATGAGAGCGTCAGCAGAAAGCTTAAATTGTAAACGTTAATGTGATATATGTGCTTTCGTGTGTGTGCATGTGTGCGTGTGTGTGTGTGTGTGTGTGGTGTAAAGAGTGTGCATTAAAATTCCCTCTTCCTGCTCCCCCCCCCTCCTGTGTGTTGGTCTGGCGTCTCCCTCCCGTCTGTGGTATGGAGGGCAGAGAGGGGCCTCTCTTGTGCCGCTGACTGGAATTACACTTATGGTCATTTAACATGACTAAACGCATGAGGCAGAAACGGAGGTTTTCCATTTCACGCAGTCCCGTCTCCTGGCTCAGCCTCTTAAACCGCCTTTACATGTGTTTCAGCATGAAATATTACACATGGTAAGACATTTTACCCATAAACAGCACATGGAACTAACTGTTCTGTTTTTAAAAGCCTCGCACTTGAAATGTCACAGGATTTGGTTGAAAAGATGCCTAGCAACAACCTGCTGCAGGGCAAAATTCAAAAGCAGAGAATGTAAGTTGTTATATAATTTGCATTTATGAAAAGCAAATGTTCAAGCAGTTTTATGTCACTTAGGTCTTTTTCTAAAGCACAGTTAGGTCCATTAGCTAGAGACTGAGACACTTTTGCACAGATAATTTACATTATCTCGATGTGGCTGATGTGCATGAAAAATCAGGAATGCTCTCGCTGAATATGTCCGAGAGGGAGAGAGAGATTCAACTGGGATGACGATAACTGGGATGAGCGGCTGTGTCACGGTTTGTGTGAATCACCTACAGAGGAAAGATAACAGTGTGCATCCACAGTACGAATCCCAGCTGGGTTCAGGTACAAGGTTAGAAACTAACATTTTCATTCAGTGCAGCAGATTTCAATTATTCTGTCATTTCACATTGAGTTTGGGTGGAGTTAATAGGCTGATTAAAGAACATTTTGACATGTCACAGAAGGAAAAGCACAGGTGTACATATACAATTAATGATGGCTGAATTCCATTTAGCTGCATCAATTTCATACTGACTCACTGTCATACTGTCTTGTTTCTCTGGGGCACTTTATAATGAATTGTTATTAAAAGTCAAAATGTCTGCTGTGACGAAGGACTATTTGGAGAATCATTAGGAACCAGCCCAGTCAACAGGGTAAAATACTGGCAGTGGTATATATATATATATATATATATATATATATATATATATATATATATATATATATGTATATATATGTCAGCCTCCCTAGCATATTGGTATTTCTACAATGTGTCATATCATGTTCACATTACATTTAATGACCTGACTGTCATATCAGGAGGTAGAAGGGATGGTGTTGGAGTTACAGACAAGCCAGGAACCACAGTTTGAGACTGCGGTCCAACATTTTTAAGCGTGACTAGACTAGATATTCACAAGTAGACCTCGGGACATCTCCACCCAAAACATGATGTTTTGTTCGCAGTTCAAAAGAGGACCTAAGTGCAGACACACAGAGGCAGGCAGGCTGAAAACAACAAGCAAGCTTTAATGAGCTGACGTCTGTTGAAATCCAAAAGCCAGAATCCAAAAAAGCAAGTAACAAACAGACAAAGGAAAGCCCGAGGAACAAAACTAAAGAGAAGGACAAAACTGATGACAAACCACAAGGAACAGATCAGGAATGCACAAGGACCAGGGGAACAGGAGGTCAGGAGGCTTAAACACAAACTAGACTAACGAGGAGATGAGGTGCAGGTGGAGAGACACGGGGACATGGCAGTGCTAACGAGTATAATGTGAGACAGGTGTTGGGGGGGAAATCAGACGGGGGAGGAGCAGAAAACAGAAAACTGGAGCACAGGTAAGCAGGAAGCAGAGAGTGACAACAAGACACAAGAGGATACAACTACAAAATAATACATTGGCCCTTCACCTAAACAGACCATAAGCACAGGGTTGCCACCCACAACATAAAAAAAACATTCAAAACATAAAGTATTTTTTATTTAATGGATCATTGTAAACATACTTTACATATAGGATATGGATACAATGTGTTGCGCTCTTGTGTAGACGCACACACTCGAGTGACAATAATGTATTGTGGTATTCAGGAATGTCACGGACAGCGGGGCCAGTTGGTGTGCTTCAGCTGCAACACGGACTCTATTTCTGAAATGACAAACAACAACCTGTTGTTATTGTGCCCTCCGCAAGCCAAGGTGTCATGTCTGAAAGAACGGGAACAAAAGCAGGATCGGTTTTGTGCCGGGCGGCATGCTGTTGTTGGTGCGAGGCGTTCAAGTACACATTGTTCTGTACATCCGTTTGCTTTAGCTGCTGAAGAGACACGCTCATCATCTTAGCGGGGTGCATTTATTTGATTTTTAATCTGTCATCTCTGTTGCAATTTTTCTCACAGAGCATTTGGCTTAGTTGTCTTTTAATTTTCCAGCTAAATACAGCCAGAGCATGTTTGTTGTGCTGGAGTGGCATAAACACTTGTAGAATAGACAATTTGCATAATCTAAATCCAATCACGCAGCGGAGAACAAAAGAGATGAAGGCTGACGTACTGATTGTTCTGCTACACGTGTATAATAAAATTAATTAACAGTCTAATTGACCGGGCCCGAAATTGTTGCAGTCTATTGCAACACAAGATGAGGCTTTGTTCCACTGTCAGTGTGGAAGTGAGGACGTGAAACTGAGGAACTGATAATGATGAAATCCAAAGTCTCTTAGACTGAATACACGCATTGTGCTCAGCTATTAACACACGTAATGTGATTTTTCGTTCCCTTTATTTGGTGAATGTGCTGCAAAAGAGATTGAAAAAGAAAAAGATTCCTAATTTTCATCTGCTCACATGCATCCAGTAGAGAAAATATGCACTGCTTTTTAGCCATGCTAGTGGTCTCGAATATGGAAATGTCTGTGTGATGGCATAGACTGTATAAAACATGGACAAAAAGTATAGATTTCTGATGAAGCTCAGTGCGGTGGCTCCAGTCGTCACCATCTTGGCAGTGCAAGTCCACTTAACTCCCAGGTAGTCAAAACATGGGCGAAGAAGTGGAGCGTTGCTGGAGCTGAGGCTGGCTTAATGAAGCAGTCAGTTCACTAGACCGCTAGCAACGAGCAGTCAATCAAAGCACCCATGCTCCTAATTAGTCATAAACTTCAAATCTGAGCATAATCTAAATTAATAGAAATTCCCCAGCCATTACCAGCCAACGCTTATTTTCACCTATTGTAGTGGAAACTACCATAGAAGCAGTTTTGAGTGCTTTGCCAGGTGTTTCTACGTCTGTCTGTCAGATTTTGTCAGCACGATAGCGTCACAGCCGTGCAAGACGCAGTCAGGAAACATCACAGGTGTGTTAAAATGAAGACAGAATTTGAAGACGGGTGTGGTCCGGCCCATTAGCACAGAGTAGTCATGTTATAATGTAGTAATGACTACTGAGTAGTCATTGGGCGGAACATTATCGTTCTGAGTCACAGTGCAGAAAAGAGCGATTTTCCAAATCTCATTTAATGTATCGAACGCCCAACCAAAACAGCCAGAAGCAAAGACAGGCCCTGACTTTATCTTCAGGAATGAATTGCAATCGTTGCTTTACTGGCAGTAAGAGGAAGAGATAGGAAGTGAAAACAAAACAGAGAGATATATTCTATCCTGTATTGATCTATTCTTAACCGATTGTGGAGGTGGGGAAATGTTTCACATGGTCTCCATCACCGGTTTCACGATTTCTCTCCCCATTTTTGGTCAAACTCCTCCCCTCCACGTCCAACTGCATCTTTCCACCACCGACTCAGAGCCAGCTCATATCTAGTTACTGTAACACTCAAGTTTTCCATTGGTCTCCTGGGGCTCTAAGACGTAGACGGATGATGCAGTTGATTCATCGTTTTCTTCGGTTTGTGCATCCCACCGTTTGGAAAAAGCATCAGGCTGGAAGCCGGCTTGGGCAGAGAGAGGTCAAAGGTCATGCGTCGTATAAGAACTGATGTGGACAGCCACATGCCTCAGCCCTGACCTTTAACCTTGAGGTGCAATAGGACAGTGCTGTACTGTTCTGCCGAAGAGAGATGAAGCCTTTTCACCGCACAAACAATACAGCAGAGCTCTTACAGTCAAACGTAGCTGCTTTGATTAAACATGCATTAATAAACATACACACACACACACACACACACACACACACACACACACACACATGACCTCACACTTCCTCCTTGGCATACTCAGCCGACGCCCCGTCCCACTCCCATGGGCCTCCCTCTGGTCTAAATGGGATCCTGATGTTCTGTTAACCAAACCCCCAAACCCCCCTCCCCACGTTCCCTCCGGCCAGAACCGAGGCTGTTAAACGCGGTTTCGCACTCCTCCCCTCGTCCTCAGCTGCTGCACAGCGACGTTGACAAGAGGCAGCTGTTGCGGTGGTGAGAGGGTGTGATTGATGCAGTAGGCAGCAACCAGAGAAGATACATACCGTAGATAAAGAGGCAGATACTCAGACATATGGTGAGGGGTGACTTTCAGAATGCACATCCACGTAATAAGTATGTGAGCGATGGCCAGTTTATCAGCACATAAGTCTGCGGTTGTGGCTTGTGGGGTTTTTCTTCAAGCTAATTTGTAGTTCGAGCGCTCGAAAGCATGCAAGAGCATTGAGGCACGGGAGCTGCAGTGGAGGATGCTGAGATGTTGAGAAGAAGAAGACGACTCCGGCTTGAAGGACAGGAAGAGAGAAGGGGGCCAGTTTAGACAGCTGGTGTCGTGCAACTCTTCCCCTTTTACTGACATAAACCCAAACTCAACGACACACGACCGATACAGATGCACAGTTCACACAGGCAGGCGAGTGTGCTCACCCTGCAAATGTGCATGTGCAGTGAAGGGTTTTATTAGCTCGGGCTTCGTAATCAGCCCACCTCTGCCTGCCAGATTCAGGCCGGATAGTTGTGGTGTGCGCGCGAACGTGTGTGATTGAGCGACCTCTTTGTCCTTGGCTCTATATGTGATGCTGTATTTCTGGCATCTGTTGCTTTCAGCAGAAGCTCAGATCCAGGTGTCCGGTCCTTAAGGCAAACTCTCATGTACAGCATGTATGTGTGGTGCAGTATATTCGCGTGGGTGTTTGAGGTGCCGAGTGACACTCCCTGTTCCATTTTGTCAGGATGTGTCAGCACCCTCGTTGCTTTTTTCTTTTCATCCCTCCTGCTCCTCTCTCCTCCATTGTTTTTCCAGCTCGCTGTTGCGGCTCTCACCAGTATCAGGATCGTCTTATTTAGATTTTAGTCAAGCTTTTTTTTTCCCTTTTGTCTAAGATAGAGCCGCCTCTCTGTTCATCAGATTTCCCACACAAAAGGCTTGTTAACAGAGCGAGCTGCACTCATTTTAGGACAAAGCTAGCCTCCAGCTGCTTATTGGCTTCAATTAGCAGTGCAAGCAATTCACTTTGTGGAAAAACAACAGACTTTAAAGTGCATTTTCTCTCTCAGTTTGACACACAATTTCTGCCCTTCCAGTTCCCTTGTTCTTGATGCTGCCTAAAAAAGGGTCTGTGGTTAACACAAGGTTAATAGGTTTTCACATTTTATTCTTGAATCCATTCGAAATAAAACCCCATTTGCGAAGCTTTTATCTGTCTTAAAAAAGGCACCTGCTAACATGTGGCCAATTGAGACTACAGAGCTTGTCGAGGGCACGGAGACGGACACTCATCTTCAATGGGCTATGGCAGCATTTTCCGACATGCCCTAAACGCACTACATGCAATTCTGCAATTTTGTTTGATATTCAGCTGCAGCCTCTCTGGGCTAACTTGTCTAACTGTTGACGTTAAAGCTGCTGTAAGCATTAACTTCCCATTAAAATAAGTGTTTAATTGCTCTATATCCCAACAGTAATCACTGTTATAGAGGGTTTGGTCAGTAACCCATGTCTCTCCTCACCAAGCTCATGCAGTAAAAGAGGAAACACACTTTCTGGTATCCCTGCCAGCGTTCCCTGGGAACATTATTTCTGAACTGATATGTCACGGTTGAATTTTTAAATTTCTTCTTTCAGTGCTGTGACCAAACATGAATAAATATTCAATTGTTTTGGCGTGGAAGCATAAATCTCAAAGACTCCGCATCTAAAAAGCTGTGTAATTAAAACCAAATCTATCTCTGTGGCTAAATTCTGCTACTGATAAATGAGCGAATGAAAAAAAATGTTTTTGTCTGGCAATTTGGGCCTGTAACTTTAAGGTTTCGCTTTATTTCTGTTCCTCACTGGGTGCAATACATGTGGTAACTTATCTGGAAGTGTTCCCGGGCAGCGCAAACAAAATTAGATGCAGGGTAAAACTGTATTCTGCTCCCTGCTGCTGCCATCGCGGACTTGTTATGTAAGTGGTTTAAAATGTTTAGGCGACTACTTGTTGTCCTTCTATCTGTTCTTCTTCCTTTCACGCTGTGTTGGTGTTTATTTTTACCCCTTGTGCAGAACAAGATACAGACAAACACACACACACACCTTCCCTGGATATACAGAGAGACACACACACACTAAGAGGTTCTTCGTGTCATGTGACGCGGGCCTTGTGATAGTTGATGTTGTTATAGGAGATACATTCCAGCTGCTTTTGGAGGGGGGATCTTAGGTGTGAGTGTGTATGTGTAAAGAGCCGGAGTGCTTTAAATCAAATCCGCCCCGCATCGTCCATCAGCAGGTCTTAGCCCCGCTCATTGGCGTGGTAACTTCACACCGCCGACAACGCAACCGCAGACTATATTGCATTTAAGCTGTGATTTCTTTTTCCTCCGTCGTACTGGGTCACCTGCTAAATCTGCGGTTTCAAGTCTACCATCAAGCGGCGCCAGCGTCCTCAACCCGTCTTATAACACTGATAGAGGACACCGGTGTCCCCTCGACGCCTTTTGACCATGTGGATCTGACAGCAGAGGGGTTAAAGTCTCCACAGAGCAGACTTCCATCACTTTCTGTTTCTAACAAAAAGTCATTGTGTGGGTGTCAGCTACCTGTCCAACTAAAAAAAAAAAAGTCTTCTTGTCCACATTTATAAACTCAAACTCTATCATGATCTGCAGTCTGTGCTCTAGTCGACTACTTGGTCTCCATAGAAACACAGATTTTGAGCACAGGAGTCTTCACCAAATATATATTGTGGTTAAACTATACCTGCCACCTGATGTGAACAGTGTATTTCAGACTTAATAATTCATAATTCATTGATTATTCAACGGCATACGTCTCACACGCTTAGTCTGTGGCTCTTGTTAGACCGTTGAATGAATTTCTTTCTTATTTTTAAACTGGTATTGAGACGTTATCCTGCCTTGCTGGAACAATTAGCTGATCAATAGATGAGTCAATGACAGAAGGTCTGAAAGTCCAGTGTGAAGGATTTCGTGGCATCTTGTGGTGAGGCTGCAGATTTCAACCAACTGAACACCCCTCGTCTCACCAAATCCACTTTTTTCTGTCAAGTGTGCTGTGCTGGTGACACGATTGGTCGATATGTTTACAGGTTCGGTTGCGATGAAGCAGACGCCTGGCTTTTTGGGGGGGAAGGGGCGAGATTTGGCGCTTGTTTTTTTATTGTCTACATTTCAAAACACGACTTCTTATCTGTCCCGATAAGACCACACCACATCGGTTGAAACTGTCGCAAATCTCAAGCGTAGGCGAAGGGGCTGGGTTTGGTGCTTGTTTTTTTTTTTACGTAGGAAACGTCATGAGTAGGACAGGAATTTTAATTTTTGGGTGAACTCATCCTTTAATTTATTCCATAGGCTATATTATGGTGATGTATTAGAGCAGTACATGCCTACAACCCAACTATCAGATGAATTTGGTAGAAAAGTTTATTCACCCTGTATAATTAAGTATAAAGTTGGACAAATAGAGCTAAAATGTAAAGTACTTCAGAATGATATACAACACAGTAGCCTGCAGTACATGCACAACAGTCATTACTACACTGTATACGTGTGTGGAGGCTAAAAACTGGCCAGCCTGTCAGTCTCCTGGAGCCCCCGCCCCGCCTGTCTGTTAACGGGAACTCCCCCTAAGTTGCCCGGTTCTCCTCTCCCTGCTCATTCTCTCCATGAGCTGTCACACACACATACACACGTTCACACACACACACACACACACACACACACACACACGGAGTCGCTGCGTGTCGGAGCGGACCGTCTGTCGGCTGCTCCTCTCTTGCCGCTCCCCGGTTACCGAAAAGCGGCTTGTTTGGTTTCGCAGTCTGCGGCGGAG